>NC_051117.1:227418-267192 GCF_014839805.1 Manduca sexta | reverse complement strand
TTCCTGAGATTAGCGCGTTCAAACAAACAAACAAACAAACAAACTCTTCAGCTTTATATAATAGTATAGATTCCGGTTGAGGTCTCGTGTTCGAATCGTTGGTCGGGCAAAGTGATAGAATTTTCTGCTCAATATCAGCCTGGAGTTCGAAATGTGTGCGTGTGTGTACAAATAATAATAATTTGTTCTACATCATAGTATACTATCAATATTGGGCACTCGGACTGGTGACGCATAGTAATCAAAGCTGACAAATAGTGAGCCTGAACGCATAGAATTTTCATTATTACATTCGAAATTCAATAGGATTCTTTGGTATGCAGATTTCCTCATGATATTCCCAATCTCATGCTTATCACCAGATCCAATTGAGTCCACTTTTGATCAAAAATCTTAAGTGTAGTTCCCAAACCTTTACTTCAACTAGTTCATTAACAATATCTGACAATGTTAATAAATTCCTTTCCAATATACAAATGTTTACCCACTCTATATTAAAATAAGATTCATTTCGTCTCGAAGCTAATTTTGTGTCTTCAGAGATGTTATTTTATCGGATATTAGAAAATTTAAATATCTTCCTGCATCGATACTTGGATGTTTTATTGCTATTGAGAAGATTTATTGAAATAGTTGCGTTGTAAAAATGTGTTGCGCGCTAGTACTGGGCTAAGAGAGATCTTATAAAAAGTAAAAGCTAGTAGTGATACTAAAATCTATACTAATATATAAAAGCTGAAGAGTTTTGAAGGCGCTAATCTCAGAAACTACTAAACTGATTTTGATTTTTTTTCACAAATAGGAAGCTACATTACTCCTGAGTGTTATAGACTGTTAATCTCGGGAAAATATTTGTCCAGGAAAAACTTATTCACACGGGGGCGCAGCCGCAAGCAAAAGCTCTATATAATGAGCGTTGCAGGTTGTTCAGCTTAGTTTTATAAGATCTAGCATATTACCAACGCGCAGCACATTATGCAACAGGCCTATAATAAGTTATAAATAAATAAGAAATAAATTTTCCAAAATAACATCTTATAAGAATTAGCAAGTTTGTCCACTAGGCTATACCTACATCGTGGCCATCAAAAACGAAGTTTAAAGGACAAACCATATACCTTATAAGGTTGCAATAATAATACATGAATTTGAATAAAATGAAAAAGGAAAACAAAAACAATAAAAATTCTAACACTAATGAGTAAATACAGAAATTTAAAGCCTAAAACATAGTTGAAAAATTTATAGTGGACGACGTGCGGAACCAGGAGTGTGTAAGTGTGAGTGAAAGCAACATGACTTTTAATTATATTTTAATTTAGCACTATAACTTTTCTGAAAATCACATTTACCTTTCCGTCAATCTAAAACCAAATCTTCAAACATTTATGATCGATGACGCCAACTTTTTAGAACGATTTATAGTTCTTTCGCGTCGAATGAATGATCCGGAAAATTATGTTCAAAATCGCCTGCGGATCCAATGGTGTCCCTTCTACGTTATCGACTTTGGGGTAAACGTGACTTTAGAATAAGGCTGTCTTAACTGACCAGGAAACTTTGCAACGTTTTTATTGTAGCTAGGCGAAATGGCTTCACTGGACCTAATGTTAAGCAAAGTGTAGCCCTAAAATGCCGACCGGCAAGAGATACAAGCATCTCCAGATAAAAAGCGGCGACAGCCTAGTTGGTTGTGGAACGGACTGCCGAGACGAATGTCCGCAGGTTCTAATCCCAAAAGCACACAATTCTGACTTTTCTAAAAATATATGTGTGTAATCTTTGTCAATTATCGCTTGCTTTAATGGTGAAGGAAAGCATCGTGAGGAAACCTGCATACCTGAGAAGTTCTCTATAGGAATTGCGAGGGTGTGTGAAGTCTACCAATCCACACTAGGCCAGCGTGGAGGACTAAGTCCTAATCCCTCTCAGTTGTAGAGAAGGCCCGTGCCCAACAGTGGGACAGTATATAATACAGGGCTGATTATATTATATCCCCGATGATCGGCAGAGTCATGCTGGTACACGTAGAACTAACGTCAATTTGGATTGGATTGAACTGAATTCAGAGCAAGGCCGCCATAACGTCATTAATTCATCTACATCATGGCAGATCAACACAGTTAACCGAAATAACACCTTGTCACCTTTTAATAAGTAAGATGTTTAATAAGTAAGTGAGATGTTAAGTCCTAAATTCACCTCACCGCTCCCTCCTTTTCAGTATATATATCTTTAAGGTCGCCTTACCATGATTCTTCCATATGAATAAGGACTATTGACATGCCACGTGCTAATCTCCCGGGGTATAAATAAGGAAAATTATTTTGTAAAATAGTTTAAATTAATGTTAAAGTATGTTTCATCCCTTTTAGGCACCATTTTAAAGGACCCTGCCGCATAACCTTTAACAATAAACGTTAAACATATCCTCACAACCTTTGTTAAATTACAATGTCAAATGTACCTCATATATCATACGAGTTAAATAAACCCAACATGACGTATGTACAACCGTATTGTTTGAAAGTTATAGCTTTTACCCCAAAATAGTCCGACCGGCCATTGCCTTTCCAATTTATAAATCTATTAATATAGCAATTACAATGGAAATTCCAGATTCGTGAGTGACTTTGTTTGAGCCATTCAAAAGTTTTCGGACGTCTAACGATTATTTCGCATGGGGTAAAGTCACTTGGCCATTCTACCCCAATTTAATATTATTTATTTTAATCATAGTATTGTATGAGAAACTTTATGAAGATATCTTGGGAAGTAAACGCTGAAACTCCTGAACAGATTTGGTTGTAATTTGGTACATAAATAGTTTATGACCTGAATTAACCGTGGTAAGCTATATTTTGAACGGTGAGACCTTAATTCCTGATAAAAACTTTGGTGTTATAGATACTGCTTGCAGAAGCAAATATTAAATATATAGATTGATTATATAACATCTTTTACATAGTAATTACGCTATAAATTTTACATGGTTATGAATACCAAAGGGATCTTAATATAAAGGAGTTGCGAAATTCCATCTCACATACTAGAATACTTGAGGCAAAGGAATGTTTGAAAATCGACTGGAAAATCAAAATATTCTTAGCGTCATGTAATTTGTAGACTTCATTGCCCTTGTTTTATCTACTTCTACTAGAGATCCAACCCAAATGTATCAGGTAGGCTACACTTTTTTTCAAGCATATTGAGAAAAGAATTTTAACATTCTTTACGGCCAGCCTACCTGACGTTATGCCTGTCTTTAGAATCCAGTCTCGGGCAAACGGTGCTAAAATTGCGCAGTATCTTCAAACTATGATTTGAACCTTAAACGTTACTTCACTACTAAGCCAAGAATATCTAAACGTCAATATTTTCCAAACATTACGTTCTCGCCGAATAATTATCCGCAGCGAATTTGGTCGATCAGTCATTCGCCTAACATAATTAGTGACTCCTTTGTACCCGAAATAGAACGGAATTGTTCGAATGAACCCATTGTGTTCTCAATTGAGGAGCTAATACCAATCGATTAAGCTAGACGTATGGTTTATTTAAGTCTGCAGTTTTGGGTTTATGTGTGGCTATGTGTATTAAGATCCGGGGGGTAATTACTTTGGCTATTTTTGTGTTAGTAGTTTTCCAAGATTATACGTATCGAGGTCGTTTTTGTATTCATCAATGTATAAATATATAATATAATAACAACAGCCCCTGGTAATTATATACTGTCACACTGTTGGGCACGGGCCTCCTCTACTACTGAGAGGGATTAGGGCCTTAGTCCACACTGGCCTAGTGCGGATTGGTAGACTTCACACACCTTCGAAATTCCTATAGACAACTTCTCAGGTGTGCAGGTTTTCACGATGTTTTCCTTCGCAGTTAAAGCTAGTGATAAGTCACAAAGAATACACACATAATTTTGGAATTGTCAGAGGTGTGTGCCCTTTGGTTTTGAAACTGCGGATTTTCGTGTCGGCAGTCCGTTCCACCACCAATTAGACTATCGCCGCTTTTATATATAAATGCAACTACGTTATGCTCTTATAGACGCAAAATAAATTTCTCCACACGTAATTAAGTAGAATTCTGATGAAGATAAATTAATATAAAAGTGGCCTTCATAAAATTCCACAAAAATTCGTTCATAAAATTCAAATTGTTTTATGTAAACAGGGAGCCGGAAAATCTGGCGAGGTGAGAACTGTGGAAGTGGCTGGGGTACTTCCTGTTCAAACCAATATCCGGTGTTGTACGATAGCCGATCTTAGCCGACAGAGTGTGCACAAATGATACAATAAGATTGGTTTTAGTCAAAGAGATTTATAAAATTATATAGAACGGACGTTGGATCGTATATTTTCTGTAAATATTTTATTTTATTACTAATATCTAAAGACACTGTGATATCTTGTCACACAGACATTTTAAATAAGACAACAACTGATTACCAATTGGTAATAACTTTAGAAGGACTAATTTGGTCCTGATGTCCTGATATAAGTATATATATTTTTATTTGGCACCAACTAAATAAATACAGTTACAAGTTTTGGCGTCTCATTTTAAGTATAGCAATACCTGTATTAGAAGATACTGCTCTTCCATATATATAATTATAATTTGGGCAGTTCCATGTACGATTAAAAAGGACATGTTCCGTTTGTATGGGACTGTAACTAACTGTACTGTTTAATATCTAGTTTTAGTACTTTGAATATATAGTAAATATATTGTTAGAATTAAAAATATTGTTGTGAGGGTATTTGAGACACTTTTGCTATAAAACAGACTTTGACAGACCGAGGATGGTCGTAGGCAGTCGTACCATTGGTTCCGGTGTAATGTTTGTAAAAAGTATTTCTGTGTAGCCAGTGACAGTTATTATTTAAATTAAATCGCTTCAGTTTCTAACAATAAAGTATGTTGGGGTAACTTCGCATAACGGAGTACGAATGTTTATTTAAAATTTTTGTTAGGTTCCATAGAACGCGGGCCTATTTCTATTTACCGATCACACGCTTACATATGAGTTGTTTTCATTGGCGAAATCGGATTGAAGATTAAGATCGGGATAATTTATTGAAATCGGCTGATAGACGTTACGCCACGTCAAAACTTAAAATTTTATCTTTTTAATAACATTGCTGTAGAATATATAAATAATATAAACTCAAGCGTGCTCGCAAGCACCTCTCGTATGTAATAATCCGATACCGAGCCTCCTGCCTCCTTCAGTCACCAAGTAGAATTGAGCCGTCAACAAAAACGTGCACGTTTATGTTTTTATTTAAGATCTTATCTACGATATTGCGCTCTGTAAGTTTCTTATAAAAATCACGTTTCTCACGCAATTTCCTCCCTTATAACCCTCTGCGAAAATAAGAGGAGGGTCTCTGTCCGTGTGTTTGTTTTAAGAACTAGATCATTATGAAGAAAGGAGTTTATAGTGGTGACTAGAGTAATCTAATTTTAAAATGTTCTGCAATTTCAGGTCGAGACTTAGAACATAATATATAATAATATCTAGTTCAATATCATAGCTAGTTATTATCATAATATAATTAAGTTCTAAGGCGGCGATAAACTAGTTGGTTGTGGAATGGACTGCCAAGACATACTCAACTCAAAGGCACACACTTCTAACATTTCTAAAAAAAAAAGTGTATTCTTTGTAAATTATCGTTTGCTTTAACGGTGCAATAAAACATCGTGAGGAAACCTGCATAACTCAGAAGTTTTCTATAGGAATTTTGAGGATGTGTTAAGTCTACCAATCCGCACTAGGCAGCGTAGTGGACTAAGGTTTAATCCCTCTCAGTAGTAGAAGCCCGTACCCAGTAATGGAGCAGTATCTAATACAGGGCTGATATTATTTTATTATTAATATCTAATTCATTCAAAAATCTTTTTCTCATCGAACTTGCAAATATTTAAAAGATCCGAACGCATTGACGAGATGACATCGAGATGAATCAAATAGTCTATTTTCAAATTAAGCTGATCGAAATCTGATTGATTTATGAAAATGCGATAAAACTGTATCTGATGGTTGGACGACACTTAAGTTGATTTCAACGACCAATAACGCAGTAACATAAGCCTAAAACACTTCGAAAGAAATTATACGTGTTAACTGGTGCTAGGTCTCTCATATGTGAGAAAAAGAGCGCACTCACAATTCAAGTTTAGATTATTTCCATGGTATGGTAGAGTCTATCTTCATATCGTGATGATATTGTCGTCGATCGTGCAGATTTTATTAATAACTAATACCAACATAGAAACAGTTGATTTATCATACGTTATTTAGTTTCCACTGATCATAAATTTCCATAATATTATAAGTATGATATAATAATAATCATACTGGTGATAGTTCTCTTATATCTGTGAGTCTGCCTGGGTAGATACCACCGCAATATCTATTTCTGCCGCCGCAGCAGTGTGGTCGCTGTAGTGTCCCGGTTTGAAGTACATTGTAGCCAGTGTAACTACTGGTCATAATAAGACTTAACATCTCATGTCTCAGGATGGCGAGCGCGATACCAAACAATACTTTGTAATTTAAGGTATTGGATGATATTTCTGCTATTGAGCGGTCGTATCGCTTACCGCAAACAGCGTGCTCGTCTCGTAATTAATAAATAAAAAAAAATACAAAGGCTAATCACCGAACGCGACACACTCACAAAACTACGGCGAATTTTACCTTGTGTGCGGTCTTATCCCATCACCAGCTAGCATAACATATGCCTGCTTTTAATATTTCGCCCGTAAACACAAACGTCCAATACATTGCACCCTTGTTACGAGCGGACGCATCCAAGCACTCTATAACTCAAATAGAATGGACCAAGCGACATAGCCACTTGTAACAAAGCCGTCCGAGTGGGTCTCGCTCCGAACAAATAAATACCGTTCTAAGTGCGTTTAGATAAATACGAGGAAGTGAATGTGTAATGTAAGATAGAGTATATGTATACATTGTACTATAAGTAAGGTATCTTTGTTAATACGCAAGGGAAAATTGGAGTGATTTGTTACAAAAGTGGGTGCCCTGGTTCCATCTCTGCTTAACACTTCCGAGATAAAGGCGCGGTGTATGTGTGTGTGTGTGTGTGTGTGTATTTTATGTTTTTTAAATTTATAACTTACTACTGATCCGACAGACGTTGTCCCGTCTTAACAATGAATTTGCAGCGCGCATTCTGTCAATCGCTGAAATTAACTTTTCTTAAATTTTCTAACGTTCCGCTCAACTTCCTTAATTTTTCTTTCATAAGATCCTTCTCCTGACAATAACAAACACAACAAAAAAAATAGTGAAATCGGTCCAGTCGTTCACGCGTGATGGCGTGACTAAGGGAAATAGGGATTCATTTTTATATATAGATGTCCTACTTACATAAATGACAATTTTGACGTTTGCATAGTAAATAAGGTCTAGGACATATCGCCTAGAGGGGTATATTCGACTTTTTTCAATTACGAGTATTCTAATCCAAGTGCAGCTTTGATAACCGTGTTGGTAAATAGGGGATATTTTTACTCTTATTGTTCATCTTAAAAAGTTCTAATAAATCTATACATATTATAAGACAAAGTTCCCTTTTCTATTTGTCTGTATGTTACCGATTTTCTTAAAATCTATCTACTGCAGAATTTTACTAAATTTGGAATGGAGATAGTTTAAGACTCTGGGAAGGTTATAGGCTACTTTCTATTCCAGGAAAATATATAGCGGGACTTTTATCCCGAAAACCTCTTAGAAGCGGACAAAGCCGAGAGCAAAAGAATTCAATAAAAACGAAACATAATGACTGTCACATTTGTTATCAATACGATTTATCTCCTTACATTTACCATCGCAATATTCTAGGCTTTTATAACTCGTGAATGCAGGTAAAGCCATAAACAAAAGCTAGTATTCAATAAAAACGAAACATAATTAATTTTGCATTTACTACGAATGATCTTACTTTACTACCGTCGTTATATCCTACACTTTTATAACTCTCTTCACAAACGCTCATCTAATGTTTGCTAAGAACCCTTTGTACAAAGAACGCAAATTAGTTGCCTCTGCGTGGTTTACGAAGGCGGACTGGTTAAGCGGCTTAAACCACTGTTCTAAAGCGAGGTTTAGTTTAATAATATAACATTTAACATTATATTTAACTTGTGAATATAATGATGTATTTTTACGTACACGACAAAGTGATTCTACTGCACCTAATGATAAGTGAAGTGGGGTCTAATAGGACGAGAGATTACATCTCAACAGTCGACATAATTATGCCGGCCTATTAGAAACGGCTAATCCCGGAACGCAACACACTTACGTGGGCCACTTTTCACTTTGGGAAACTGAGTTGCATCAATTAATGCGGCCTTAGAATTCGAATGTCACTTAAAACATTTATTCTATTTGCTTCTTACTTAATGTTTGGCTTTTCAGAAACTAATCGTGATTAATATAAGATTAATACTAGCTGTTTTGCTCGCGGCTTCGCCCGCGTCAAGATTTTTTTTGGGGTAAAAGTCCCGCTTGTGCATTGTAAAAAAGTATCCGTTTTAATTGTATTTATTTCTCACTATTTTAGTCATAGTGGCTTCCACATAAGAGGTATATGCTGTCGCGGACTTTTATTTAGAACTATTTAAGACAAACAATCCTACGGTACATCATCTTTGTCTAACAACGGTTTAGGCAGCGTACGCCAAGACAGCATTTTTTCCGACTTACGTGATATGTATCGTATAACGATCCAAATTACACAAAATCATAATAAATTATAGCCTATGTGTTATTCTAATGTATAACCAATATTACTGTAAAGTTTCATCCAAATCCGTTCAGAAGTTTTTTCGTGAAAGAGGAACAAACATACATACATCCATCCTCACAAACTTTCGCATTTATATTAGTATGATTAGTAACTAACGCCCACACAACAAACTTTCGACGTGTTATATCCACACAAAGTATTGTAAATTGACATTTCCCGTTGGGTGTGAGCGTCACAACTACCGACACGAACTGATCGGGATTATCCGTTTATCTGGTCCAAGGCTTAACTGTCATGCGATACTTGGCTATTAGATAGTATATTTTATACAGCCCTTTGGTAGTTTTATCTTTAAAGTACCAGGTGTTATGAAAGATATTTTTATGAATTTCAATTGGTCTTTTTGAGAATGCGACTATGATTACTTGGCGCTCGCGCTAGCATATTGGAACAATGGTGCCTAAAACTACCGTAAAAATAAAATGTCTGGCGGTATCAGTAATAGGAAACCCGCTGCTGAATACAAGTCTCCCCTAAAAGAAGTCTCCCCTCTAGAATTCCAAACCAATTTATAAACGGGCTGCTTCCAGCAAGTACCTGCGACCTTTACCGCTTTAAATTCTGTTATGAATCTTCTGTGACATAACAATAGGTTAGCAGGATGAGCAATGTTCCAGGAGCCCCGCCTAAATAGAGCCCCTGAACCCAGGACTGCACAACGATTTTCGGGGACATGCAGATCCTGATTGCTAACGGATATCAATACGGAATGAGGCTGACTTGAGGCTGAAAGTCCCCGTTGCGTCGTCGTCATAGTCCTGTATTCATGTGTCATATCCAAACTGGTCTGCTCGCATCCCATGCCCTCACTCCTGCTCAGGCAGTGGAAAAATATATATTAACTGAGTTTCAATTGCAGAAAAAGGCACCATCCGTTAATTTTGTCAGGGGCTTCACTTTAAGTCATATAAACAAATAACTTTTACTCGAGACTCTGTCTGCATGAGATTTTTTTCCGGGATCCCAAAGTCCCACTTTATATTTTCCCGGGATAAAAAGTAGCCTATAGTACTTAGGAGTAATGTAGCTTACTTACTAAAAAAAATTAAAAACGTTTTAATAGTTCCTGAGATTAGCGCGTTCAAACTCCTCAGCTTTATATATTGGTTTAGATTTTTAATTTTACTATTAATTTCAAAAAGCGGCGACAGCCTAGTTGGTTGTGGAACGGACTGCCGAGACGAATGTCAGCAGGTTCAAATTTCTAAAAAAATATTTGTGTATTCTTTGTGAATTATCGCTTGCTTTAATCGTGAAGGAAAATATCGTGAGGAAACCTGCATACCTGAGAAATTCTCTATTAGGAATTTTCGAGGATGAGTGAAGTCTACCAACCCGCACTAGGCCAGCGTGGTGGACTAAGGCCTAATCCCTCTCAGTAGTAGAGGAGGCCCGTGCCCAACAGTGGGACAGTATATAATACAGGGCTGATATTATTATACTAATTTCTTCCCCAGGATGGGGTCACTGTGCGTATGGAGCGTGTTGCTACTCGCTTGTGCTGTGTCGGCCCAGCGCATCGACCAGGAGGCACTGCTGTCGCCGCGACCAGCGCGTGTTCGTGACCGAGACATCGGGAAAACCGACGAACCGACATGTGACCAGCTGAAGGCTATGTGGCGGTGAGTATTTTTTTGTACGGGCACAGCAAAATTGCCCTACTGGACCTAATGATAAGTGGGGTCCACTAGAATGTCGACTAACAAGAGATGATTACCCCTCGGCAGTTGACACAATTATGCCGGCCTGTTGGATTGGTCAATAGTGTATGCCACATTCCAGGATCCAGATACTCTATGCTCCACGTTAAAATTTTAGTTTAACTAACAAAATATAATCAGGACCTGAAAAATGTGTTATATATATTGTGGTTTTCTCAGTATCAGCTCGCAGTTTGGTGCCTATGGCGATAGACTCGCTCCTATCATATCATGGGATGAACCAAACTTGGAAGAATCCACTCACCCCAATTCCCATTCTCTTCCATAAAGGGTATTTACTTAATGGAGTTTACTTCAATAACCATTTCACCATTACAACGAATTAAGCAATACTTTAAAAGTTTAACCATAATTTAGGGGAAAATGTTTCAGCTTTCCCTTCCGCTGTTAACATAATATGAAATCAAACCATTTCGAAATACTTGTTTGACTAGGCGTCGCTCGCGGATCCGTCTGCGTAAAGAATCTTAGGTGAAATAAAAGTCTCGCTGTATTGTTTCCGGGACAAAATTGTCGATGTTAATTCAAAGCCAATGGCCTTAAGGGAGGACCGGGTAAGCTCCTGGGCCCTCACGCTTACAAGGCCTTCTTGCGGTATTTTTAGATCACCACAATCTATTTTGCAATCGGAGACTTTTTTTTCACCTCCCAAGGCCACACATCGATTAAATCCGCCGCTGTTCAAAGCATGGTCAAAATCTTTCACCACCGTCTTTTTTTCTAACGTCAAAATTCCACACGTTTTCACAAACCTTCACATTTATAATATTAAGATAGTCTAAGGTCTTCGAACGCCCATCGTTCCGTATAACGATAAAATTCATTATTTTGTTTGATGTCTTTATAGAAAATATTAATAAATCCTTTGTCCAATCTTTTCTTTGATGTAGAAAATATATATTTTATTTTAGAAGTCTTAAATATTGACCTAAATAGGCTGTTTGTATTCTAATACTCTTATGGAATAGAAATTAATAATGATAGAAATGATAATTCACTATTTCCAACTCATTTCTAGCTCCTGTCGATAGTATAGTGGCTGGTAAACAAAAGATATTCATATCATAGTTCAGCTCTACATAAATAAGTCTACTAAAATACAAAAGCATAAAATATTATATAACTTCATTTTTCTGATCCACACTGTCGGAGGCCATAAAAAGATATTACATATCACCCCACATTACCCGAATGCATCTAAAAATTGTGCAAAAGAATCCCAAAATGGATTTTATGCGGTCAGTTACAAACTACCCATAAAATACTACGAGACTGTAGATAAAGCCTTTAACTTTAACTGAGGTTGACCGAGATTTTATCAAGATTTTGAGACACTAATATTCGCCGAAATATAAAGAAAGTTAAGAAAAATAATTATTGGAATAAAAAATTACTAGTTTAAAATTAAATGTTATAAAATAAATACAAAGTCATTTGAACACTGCGTTACTTAATTAAACCACATACTCGTCTTTACCTTTGCTGAGATTGTGCCAAAAATCATCCATTAATCTATACTTATAATAAATCTGTAGAGAGGTCAATTCTGTACATGAAATATATTTCCAAAATAACTATCAGGGGGTGATTAGGGATCGATACTGATGCCAAAAATGCAATTAGTAAAATTTTTGTCTGTCTGTCTGTCTGTATAACCGTTATAGAAACAAAAACTACTCGACGGATTTTAACAAAACTTGGTACAATTATTTGTCATACTCCTGTGCTGGTTATAGTATACTTTTCATCACGCTACAATTAATAGGAGCAGAGCAGTGAAGGGAAATGTTGGGAAAACGGGAGAAGTTACTCCATTTTTTAAGCTTCCGCCGCGTGTACAACCTTAATGGTTATAGCTACACAGAAATCATGTCTGACGGAAATGTTCGCCTTAAAATTATATAAAAAATATCCCACGACAGCATATGTCTATCTTTTATGGTTGACTCACAATAACACCTGTAGCTCCCGATAGCATAGCAGTTCGAAGCTTTCTCATTATATTTGTCTACTCTTACGTTTATAACACTCTCAGTCAGCCCCGGATCTAGGGGGGAGGGGGGGGCAAGCCAGGGCCCGTGCCCCGGGCGGCGAATTTGGAGGGCGGGAAATTCAAACTTGGCAGACGAATACACATTTCATCATTAACGCAACTTTGACTACTGCGACATCTATACTCTATACTATTATATAAAGCTGAAGAGTTTGTTTGTTTGAACGCTCTAATCTCAGAAACTACTGGTTTAAACTGAAAAATTCTTTTTGTGTTGGATAGCCCTTTGTTTGTGGAGTGCTATAGGCTATATATCATCACGCTATACCCAATAGGAACGGTTCAGTAATGGCTAATCTCAGGAACTATCGGTTCGAACTGAAAAAAATATTTTTATGTTGGATAGCCCTTTGTTCCTGGAGTGCTATAGACTATATATCATCACGCTATGACCAATCGGAGCGGAGCAGTAATGAAACATGTTGCAAAAACGGGGAAAAATTATTAGTTTTGAGAGCTTCCGTTGCGTGCGCTGCGTAAACGATTAAAGTTATGCAACAATGATGTATGACGGGATTATTCCTCTTAAAAGTTCTAAAAAATATATTATAAAACAAAGTCCCCCGCTGCATCTGTCTGCCTGAACGTGTTAAACTCAAAAACTACCCAACGTATTAAGATGAAATTTGGTATGGAGACAGTTTGAGAGGCTCCCGGGAAACTACTGCTTTTATAACGGAAAACTTTAGCCTGAAAAACTTTATAACGCGGGCGGAGCCGCGAGCAAAAGCTAGTAACGAATATTTTCATTAAAATCCTGGTTTTAGGTTTCTGATCTTGATCATTTTGCAGTTTAATGCTGATATGGCGTGTGCGTGAGTATATTTCTGACTGAAAGTATGACGTTGCCGCTGCGACGTATTAGAGCACTGTAGTGTAATTAGGGCACATAAAATTTAAAATTACCTTTTATTAAAAATATTTATTTTGTTCTAAACTTAGACTTTTTTACATCCACGGCTCAAGTAACCTACTGTAGTGTTATTTCCAAGTAAATAATTATATAGTACAATGTCAAAATGATCCTGTATAGTATTGTACCAAAAATGAACCCTCACCCATCTTCTTCCTATACAGCTTAACCCATACAGCAGTGTAAATTTTCAATGTGGAATCTAGATAATATACGGTAAAATACAAGGTATTGAAGTATTTATTTCTTGTTATTATTCCATTGTTCAAAAGATGTTACATTAATTAAAATATTGTGAATAGGGTCGGTCCCGGTATTGGGATAGTAATAGGCCCCAGGATAGTCCTATTATTAAAATCGATGCTACATTTGTAACAGAATGTAAGTTGGCGTACTATTTTGTGCTATAATAAAGGACCTAATTAACACGCACATGTCTTTATTCCCGAAGGGTAAGGCAGAGGTGCAACTGGTACAATTTCTGCGGCTCGTATTCTGTCCTATGATGTGATAGGGAGCGAGACTATCGCCATATCAAGTACCTAAATAATCACATACGCTAACAATACGAGCTTCTTCTTTTATACCAACAGCGGCAATACGGTCCCTTGTGAATTTGGAAGGCTTGCGTGAGGACATGGGTCCAACACGTAGAGGCCCCTTTAAGATACATTACTCTAGTTGGGGTTTATACACCTCGCAAGTACTTCCTCTGTCTGTACTTATGGAGGAAATACAACCAAAGCTTGCAAGGTGCAGGGACTATTGCAGAAAAAAATATTATTATATTATATGTATCATTCCCTCCTAGCCAAATTGCGGCCACGGCTGCCAACCTCATCAGAATCAGCCACGTAGGAGATATTATAGTGTACAAGTGTGTGCACAATACACAGGTGAACTCTCTGTTCCTTCACTCTCATAGTCCGATGAGACGGCAATCCGACATGACCGGAGAGAGATCAGAACCAACGGCTTTACGTGCTTTCCGAGGAACGGGGGCATCACACCACCAACTTCCTCTGTGTGTATAAAAATATATGTATAGATGCTAAGCGATAATTGTGTTATTACTGTGAACAGATTCTCGAAGCGACAAGCCCGGGCACCGGAGATAATGAACGAAGTGAGCTCGTACCGCGACCCGCTGATGTACAACGAGTGGCCAGTCTACACAGCGCTGCCACGAGCCGCGCCCAGGTAAGGAACATACGCGAATTAGGAATAAAATAAATGAAAACCCATCGAATTGTGAAGTTTAGTAATAAGTTGTAAAATAACCTCGAGCTATAGACAGTAAATCTTCAAGTCATGATGGAACATCAAATAGGTACGAAAGAGACGACGCTGTTCTAAGCTATAACCGATTATCACTTTATAAATCATTTTTTGTGTATTAAGAATGTTAATACTATATTTTACGTTTTCATTTATTAATTTGACGTAAGAGATTAATAATTGATTAAATAGATCACTAATTAAATATGTATTTAATATTATCGGCCTACAATCATTTCACTGGTTTGAAGCAATTTTATCTCCCATCATAAACCAACATTCTTTCGGTTCATATCTTCTTTAAAAAAAATCATTTGTTTTCTTCCTGCAATCAACCATTCAGTGCATATCTTCCCCCAATTTTTTATTCTTCCTTCAATCGCCAAACGGATTAGTAATGAATACAATTGTACCCAGGTTCAGATACCAATATCCGACGGTACCACGTGAGGCATATGGACGAGTGGTGACTAAGGCGCCGCCGAACGTGGTGCGCACTCCTGACTACGACGAGGTAAGTAACAACACTATTAGTCAACGTAACATAAGTCTAATGGCAGGCTACGGTTATACCGTCCTCCTACCAACTCCTCTAACTCAGAATCTGGAGCTCTTAACTCCTTAATATAGTTGCCATTGTCGTGGCACCCGTGAGTTGTAAACTTTAAGGTCCTAGATTCTTGTCAAGCAAAAGAAAATGTGTTTTGGATTTAAAAAAGACAACGTTGCTCGGTTTTGTAATATATGCCCAATATGGCGATAGACTCCATAACAACTACTTACATTTGTTGCGCATCTGCCTAGAATTATTACTAGAGTTGCTCCACTTCTGAAATTGATTTCACTAATACTATATAGCTGTGCCTCTATAAAAAAAACTTTGATGAAGGCATATTTGTGTATAACTAAATTACGCTTCATTAGCTTTTCGAAATGCCAGCCTGACGCTAACTTTCGTTAGCAGTTAGTGAAAGTGTATTTGCTTTCGTATACAATCAATCATGTAGTCATAAACACAAACTTTCGCCAGGTTATAACCGGCAAAGGGTCTGACGAAGGCGCCCTGAACACCCTCCGAACGGACCTTGCAAACGTCTCGCATTTGCACTTGCTTCTAATGGGTATATATTCTAGAGATTTATATTTCACTAGCTTTAGCTCGCGGCTTCTCCCGCGTGAAGTTTCCGGGATATACTTTTCATAAATTGTAATTAAATCATTATAAATTGTAGCCTATGTGTTATTCTGATGTATAACCAACATTACTGTAAAGTTTCATTCAAATCCGTTCAGTAGTTTTTTCGTGAAAGAGCAACAAACATACATACATCCATCCTCACAACTTCAGCATTTATAATATTAGTAGGATTCTCTGTGACTTGCCAAGCATCGACAATCGGTGCCGTAAATGCGTGCCACTACCAAGCCAGATTAAAGAGGAGTTGCATTGAGAGTGTTACGGCAAAAAAAAAAAGATGTAGTATACAGATTCCGCCTGGTTAAGTACTATTATGCAGTAAATTTTTGTCGCCAAATATGTTTTAGTACTGTTAAGTTCCCCATTGAAGAATGTGGTAGTAAGTGTATTAATGGATCTGAGAGTAAGCATCATTGCTCAGGATAAGCATTGTACTGCTTAAAGAACGAAATAGACAATGCAGTTCGACATCAGTATCTTTAGATTAATCGCTAATGGAGCAATAGTTTGACATGCTTATAGAATATGAGATTTGTTTCGTTTATTTTCGCATTGAAACAAAGGATCTAGCAATTAGAATGCTATTGATTTCAGCCGTAAATATTATATTAGTCCAGTCAAATTAACATTTAAGTTAGGAAAAATTCGCATTCACTGAAAATTGGTAGAGACAAAAATTTTATTCAAGGTCAAAGGTAAAAATTCCGGTTTTTCCTATTTTTCTCTGAAACCGGAGGTATTATCGTAAAAATAGGTCAGACAAAAGTTGAATAATTTTTTTTGCACACATAGGATAGATGGGGACTTTTGACATTTTATTGGTAATGATATATTTAACGTCTATACCAATTTTCAGCTCTATGCGAATTTTTCCTAACTCACAGGTTTTTTCTATCTATTTTGACTAGACTATATAGTATTAAAGACATTTTGCAATTTATGGTAATTTATACGAATTTTATGGAAGTTTTTTACTTTTTAACAATTCAATAAGTTTCGTAGAACACTTACAGAATTTCGAAACTTATAAAAAGTTTAGAAGTTAAGCAACGAATGCGACGAAGCCTAACCATGGAGTTCGAAGTAATCTATAATTTAAGCCTATTGCAAGCCGCGGCGATTTAGCAATCTGCCAAGGCTCCACTTTTAAAACAAGGTTAAAACTTTGTTGGAAGTTTAGCAATGATTGCCTTGATAAAGTTCGGGAAGCCATAAGTTTTGTGAAGTATTGAAACAAATTTGGCAATCGTAAACATTGGTAAAACTAATTTGACTGCTTCTAGCGTAATTGTATTGCGCGGTGCCACCGCTCTAAGGTCATGGGTTAAAATTCCGGATCGGTCAGTGATATTGAGTTTTCTATTCAGTATAAGTGGCGATAATTGAGAGGGCTAACACGCTAAAGGACGCCTTTGGAATCTAGGACATTGAGAGAACAACTACCCGCATTGTCGTCCACCTCAGAGTTGCTGTAGTCGAGCGAGTAGCCCCTACTGTTCGCACGCGACTGTCTAAGCCCCAAATAATCGCCACTTACGACAGACAGCAGGGGATGCCGTGGGTGAGTTATCACTTGCTTGAACGATGAAAGTAAACATCATGAGGAACCATAGAAGTTCTCTATAACAACTTTGAGGGTATGTAATGGTGGACTAAGGCCTAATACCTCTCAAAAGTACAGGAGGCCCGTGCCCAGCAGTGGAACAGTATATAATAAAAGGCTGATATTATAATATTAGCCCGTGAAATTTATTCGCGATAGACTTGCGTCCTATTTTTGCTTCAATGGGAGCTACTGGGTTCAAATCTGCAATCAAACATGTACCCTATACATATAATCCAGGAATATTCAATACGACTCTCAAATTTCATCCAAATTAATTCATTAGTTCATGAGTTATGTAAAAAAACGTCCTAATATTAACATTATAACTTTACCATAAATATTTACAGAATTTGTTGTCATCCACATAAAAATTACATAAGTAACAGTTTTGCACTGATGCGATGTAAACACACGGTTAAAGGGTCATTAGGGTCATGTGCGCCCCCCCCCCCCTCCCGCCGGTCTGGTTCTAGGTGATTACTGATAATTTTTCAATGATTTTACACGGGATTTAAATACACGGGAATGACACGAATAATGCTATATGCAGTTATTTAATTTACTAGCTTTTGCCCGCGGCTCCGCCCGCGTTATAAAGTTTTTCAGGCTAAAGTTTTCCGTTATAAAAGCAGTAGTTTCCCGGGAGCCTCTCAAACTGTCTCCATACCAAATTTCATCTTAATACGTTGGGTCCGTCATACATCATTGTTGCATAACTTTAATCGTTTACGCAGCGCACGCAACGGAAGCTCTCAAAACTAATAATTTTTCCCCGTTTTTGCAACATGTTTCATTACTGCTCCGCTCCGATTGGTCATAGCGTGATGATATATAGCCTATAGCACTCCAGAAACAAAGGGCTATCCAACACAAAAAGATTTTTTCAATTCAAACACGGTAATTCCTGAGATTAACCATTACTGCTCTGCTCCTATTAGTCATAGCGTGATGATATATAGCCTATAGCACTCCAGGAACAAAGTGCTATCCAACACAAAAATATTTTTTTCAGTTCGATCTGATAGTTCCTGAGATTAGCCATTACTGCTCCGCTCCTATTGATCATAGCGTGATGATATATACCCCATAGTACTCCACGAACAAAGAACTATCCAACACAAAAATATTTTTCAGTTTGAACCGGTAGTTCCTGAGATTAGCCATTACTGCTCCGCTCCTATTGGTCATAGCGTGATGATATATAGCCTATAGCACTACACTAATAAAGAGCTATCCAACACAAAAATAATTTTTCAGTTCGAACCGGTAGTTCCTGAGATTAGCCATTACTGCTCCGCTCCTATTGGTCATAGCGTGATGATATATAGCCTATAGCACTACACTAATAAAGAGCTATCCAACACAAAAATATTTTTCAGTTCGAACCGGTAGTTCCTGAGATTAGTCATTACTGCTCCGCTCCTATTGGTCATAGCGTGATGATATATAGCCTATAGCACTCCACGAACAAAGGGCTATCCAACACAAAAATAATTTTTCAGTTTGGACCGGTAGTTCCTGAGATTAGCCATTACTGCCCCGCTCCTATTGGGTATAGCGTGATGATATATACCCTATAGCACTCCACGAACAAAGGGCTATCCAACGCAAAAAGAATTTTTCAATTTGGACTAGTAGTTCCTGAGATTAGCGCGTTCAAACAAACAAACAAACAAACAAACAAACTCTTCAGCTTTATATAATAGTACTAGCTTTTTCCCGCGGCTCCGCCCGCGTTATAAAGTTTTTCAGGCTAAAGTTTTCCGTTATAAAAGTAGTAGTTTCCCGGGAGCCTTTGTTCTTCCCAGGGTCTCAAACTGTCCCCATACCAAATTTCATCTTAATACGTTGGGTAGTTTTTGAGTTTAACACGTTCAGGCAGACAGATGCAGCGGGGGACTTTGTTTTATAATATATATTTTTAGAACTTTTTAAGAGGAACAATCCCGTCATACATCATTGTTGCATAACTTTAACCGTTTACGGAGCGCACGCAACGGAAGCTCTCAAAACTAATAATTTTTCCCCGTTTTTGCAACATGTTTCATTACTGCTCCGCTCCTATTGGTCATAGCGTGATGATATATAGCCTATAGCGCTCCACAAATAAAGGGCTATCCATCACAAAAAGAATTTTTCAGTTTGGACCGGTAGTTCCTGAGATTAGCCATTACTGCTCCGCTCCTATTGGGTATAGCGTGATGATATATAGTCTATAGTACTCCACGAACAAAGGGCTATCCAACGCAAAAAAAAAATTTCAGTTTGGACCAGTAGTTCCTGAGATTACCCATTACTGCTCCGCTCCTATTGGGTATAGCGTGATGATATATACCCTATAGCACTCCACGAACAAAGGGCTATCCAACGCAAAAAGAATTTTTCAGTTTGGACCGGTAGTTCCTGAGATTAGCGCGTTCAAACAAACAAACAAACAAACAAACAAACAAACAAACTCTTCAGCTTTATATAATAGTATAGATAGAAGTATAGATAAGTAAAGAAAAAATTACTTCGCTAATTGATTAAAATAATTTTGATATTTTACAATAACATACTATTTCTTTTGTAATTAGATTCATTATTGTAATCAATTTGGAGTATATTATATCTTCGGTCCCGGGTTTGGTTTGTTTTTAACTCGTTTAAAAAAACATAGAAAATAATGCTGGTTTTATATATGTATGAAACTTAGTGTCGCAAAAAACGTCAATTAGCCTTTCGACCGTCGATATAATTTCTAACTTCGAAGAAGTTATACGCGTAACTGTTGTAACATATAATATATGCTAGAAACAGTAGGTTCAGAGTTCTATTGCTAGGCTAGACATTTGTATAGGTGTTCGAATTTGCCTGGGTTTGGATATTCCCAGCGCCGGCTCAACGAAACTTGGCGCCCTAGGCAAAACATTGGAACGACGCCCATAAAAAACACAACAAAAAAAATACTAGGTACACCGATTAAAGAGTGACAAAACAAAACTCCGCAGAAACAAAACTGCGAATTCTGTACTTTTGAATAACCCGGAAATAGCATATTCAAAGATCAAAAAACATTTTTACTAGGTACTGGCATGGGTTCAGGTAATTAAAGCAAAGCAGATTATAAGTGTATTTTTAATCAAATAATTAGAGCATAGTCTTATGACACGATTCTGTTGCTAGGCTGTAGACATTAATTTATGAAAAATGAATTTTTCTTGCCTTCATTCTTGCAAATGTAGAAACCATTTCTTTTAAATCAATTGTTTCAGCAATTTCTTGCTCTATAGATAGAGTCGATAACCCCACAAGCCTTTCTTGAGTCATTGTGGACCGTAGATATGTTTTAATCAGTTTAAGTTTAGAAAAACTGCGCTCTCCACTGGCCACAGACACGGGAAGTGTGAGCAATACCCTTATTGCTGTTACTAAATTAGGTACGCTATCTAGAAGCCCATTTGCACAAATATAATTTAAAACGTCTTGTGGCGCAGTGTTATTTGGTACTCTTCTTGCAATAGCTTGTAATTCACTGCATAACTCAGTTGCATCAACATCCTTAGAGTTTCCATCACTAAGAGATTCTTCCAACTTTATGCAGTGTTCCAGAACAACTTTGGAAGTTTTATTTTGCATCTCATGAACGTTGTAGAGAAATCCAAACACATGACTAATATTTTTTAGCTGATTAAATCTCTCATCAACTGAATTTACTGCGGTATCTAGCACAGCAAAATAAAAATTTATTTTGAACTGGTCTTTCGCATCACATATTGGCTCATCTTCCGCTTCATAGCTTAACTGTCTTTTCTTTTTTCTTAGGCGCACTGGCTTCGTTTCTGATGCGAATGATGCTTCAATATTCATTTCTTCTGATATTTCTTTAGCTTCTACTAGCATTTTTCTAATCCCAAATCACTTCTGCAGCTTTCAAGAAATGTTTTCGTTTTTAGAAGAGCATTTGTAACGGTATTGAGGTTAGATTCCTGGGATTGAAGAACTTTGCTAGTCAAATTAATTCTCGAACAAAAATATTATACCACACGACAAGTGAAGCAACAAACTTAAAATCCGCAATTTTTTAGCAATAGACTGAGCCTCAATTCGAGTTTGATTTCCAGATGCACCAATCAGAGTATGATCTTCATAAATGTCCACAAGTGCATCATGCACATCAGCTAATTGGTAACGTAATGGACGCAATGCATCAATCCTACTTTCCCATCTTGTATCGCTCAATGGTTTCAGTGTCAAACTAGGCACATGACGCAATAGGACTTCCCAACGATGGGTTGAGGCAGAGAAATATACATATATTTTTCGACCAAGTTGAAAAAGGATGTCGCTGCCAGACAACATTTTGCAGCATCATTCACAACAAGATTTAGCGTGTGTGAACTGCAGTGTACAAAAAGCACGTGGATTTATATCTAAAATCCTTTTTTGAACACCACTGTGCTTACCTTCATGTTACTTCCGTTGTCATACCCTTGCCCACGTAAATTTTCTAATGAGAGAGACATCTCATTTAACTGATCAAGAATTTTTTCAGTTAAGCCAGCACCGGTGGTGTCTGCAAGAGGGACAAATCCTAAAAAATATTCTTTGATTTCACATTTACGTTCATCAGTAATCAATTTGACAATTCGAACGATGATGGTCATTTGTTCAACATGACTAACGTCAGGTGTACAATCTAGAATTATTGAATAATATTTAGCTGAGTTAATATACGCCAGTATTTTCTCCTGGACAGCTTTAGCCAAAACACTGATCAGTTCATTTTGGATATTTTTTCCGAGGTAATGAACATGAATATCTTTGTTACTCGCTTTTCTAAGATGTTCATTCATTATAGGATCAAATAAAGCTAGATATTCAACCATTTTCAAAAAAATTCCATTGCCAGGAGTAAATAGTTCATCATGCGTTCCACGAAAAGGTAAGTTTTGGCTTCCTAGAACTCTCACTAAAGCAATCAACCTTTCGAGAACCTGTTGCCAGTATTTTTCCTCGTCCCTTATCAAACGTAAATTTTCCTCATCGATTGTTTTATTAGTCCTCAACCGAAGCTCTAACTCTTTCCACTGTTGGTAGTTTGCTAAATGGCTACTACTTTTCTCGTGATTTGATAATATATATGAAATATTCTTCCAGTCATTCGCACCTTTGTTGCATAGAGCGGATTTTTCATCTGTAGAAAATAGCTTACAACAGAAACAGAACACAGAATCCTTTGAAGCTGAATATTGCAGCCATGAACGAGGCACACGTTCACCATTGACTAGTTTTCTCTTATAATACACTGTAGAAATTTTCTTCGCTGGTTATCTAATGGGAACTCGATATTTTTCACTTGATCTGGCCCGTGTTTGACGAGGATTTGCCGCAGATGATCAGTAGAGACATCCCATGTTGCAGGGTCACTGAAGTTTAAAATGAGACAACTTTCTGTGGGAGGATTATTAGTGTCTTCTCCCATATCATCATTTGTACTTTTGCATGGTTGTGGTTGTTTGGTTATTTCACGCTGTTGTGGAGTATTTTCTTTTGCTGAAAATAAAGCGGGACCTTCTGTAGTACAGCTTCCTGTGGTGGGATTGGTTATGTCTTCTTTCATATCATCATTTGTATTGCTGCCTGATGGTTGCGGTTCTTGAAGATTTGGACGAAGATACTTCTTGAACGAGTCTGCTTGCTTTGCTAACGATAATTGTTTCTCTAATTTTCTCTTACGAAATTGTGCTCCAGACATTTTTTGTCATCTGCCATGTCTCAAGAAATGACTGGAACAGAAAAAAGACATTTGTGTAATATCAGTTTCAACAATTATCCGTTATACCGGATACATCTAGGCGCCATGAGCGCAAAGGCCGAGGTGTCCCGCCTACGCGTTATTCACCGTAGCGCGTATCCGAAATGCGCCGGCCATAACCAATCTGTGATTGGCTGAGAGATTGACGTAAGAGTAATGGAGAGTTTTGAAGTACCTACAGTTATGTTACTTGTGTTAAGCGAAAAATAAAAAATTTTACCGTGATACAAAAGCGCATTTAATTAAAAACCCACCCCGACTACACCGTCCGTTTCATTTAAGCACTGCACTTTTGGAAGTGGTACGTGTGATAACGTGTGTAACCCATCTAAGTAGGTTCAATTTAAACTCTCTCCACTCAAGATGTAGGATCTAAAGATTTCATAATACTCGCTAAGCGAATACATCTTTCAGATGTCATTACACTCGAAAAATGCATGCCTACTGTATGGACATTAGACATAAATTATATTAATAAAAACTTAATTATTATTCTAAATAAAATAATACCTTCACGAATTACTTACTTGTAGCCTGTAGGTGATTGCAATTATTATTATTCACAATGAGAGTCCGAGGAATTCACTTAGCGCATAGAGTTGACGGAGAACACATGAGATAGTTAAGAGTGCGCGGGCGGCGCGGCGGCGACTGGCGCCTGGCGGCGATGGCATGCGTGGGGTGCGGCGGGGAACGGGACGGCGGCGGCGCGCTCCGCGAGTTGCGATGCGCGTCGCGCCGCACGTCTGTCGCGCGTACGTACGATTGATTGAACCATTTTTGATCGATCCGCGTGCTCAGTGGTGATGCCGCTCGCATTGCTATGCCGCCCCCCAAATACGAGCGCCCTAGGCAGTTGCCTAGTTTGCCTATAAGGGCGGGCCGGCCCTGGATATTCCACTGATGGTCGATATAAGGCGCCCGTGCCGTCGAACTAAGCCTTACTCCAATTATTGCAAATCCAAATATTGCATTAAACCTTTAAACTGGAAATTAATGCGGATAAGTGGAAGAAGTAACAATTTCTATTATTTTAGTTACTATAACTTTAACATTATCGAATGATTTGAAGCAACCTAATGTAATCTGCAGTATTTTTTTCTTTTACGCGTCGCAGGTACATTGTAACCACCTACTTATTTCTTACACGTGCTCTTCCTTAATACCTTAATACTTACTTATTAAAAATTTAAATATAGAACAAATGTCACAAAAACAATCTCGTGATACACAAAAAGCTGAATCTACTTCGTTTGGAAACGGTAACAAAAGAAAACGAGCCCGTCAAAGCGCGTTCACGCTCGTTCAGAAATGGACGCCGCCATTTTTATTGCGTTTTGTTTCACCAATTTACTTTGTAACGCTTTTATCTACATTTCTTTGTTTATATTATTATCTGTGCCCAGACTCGTGGAAATTTGATGTACAATGGGTTTTGTTTTGATGTTATCGAATCAAGTTCGTTATTCCAATGCTTAATAAATTGATACTTATGTATAATATCAGCCCTGTATTATATATTGTCCCAATGTTGGGCACGGGCCTCCTCTACTACTGAGAGGGATTAGACCTTAGTCCACCACGCTGGCCTAGTGCGGATTGGTAGACTTCACACACCCTCGAAAATTCCTATAGAGAATATCTCAGGTATGCAGGTTGCCTCACGATGTTTTCATTCACCGTTTTAGCAAGCGATAATTCACAAAGAATACAAACATATTTTTTTTAGAAAAGTCAGATGTGTGTGTCCTTGGGATTTGAACCTGCGGACATTCGTCTCGGTAGTCCGTTCCACAACCAAAGTGTAGGCTATCGCTGCTTATATTACAATTTAAGCAGCGATAGCCTAGTTTTAAATACTAGTATTAAATACTTATAATAGAAACGAAACTTCCACAAGTGATTTTTACAAACTGACTTCTGCAAATCTTGATGCTTGCAGGACTAGCGGCGAGCCGCGTTTGTATAGAATTACTAAAACATTGCCGCTCGTGTAAACTTCTCTTCTTTCTGCATCTTCTTAAGCAACTTCTCCTTCTTTAGACAACCTTACAGTGAGACGAGCAAGTCACTCGCTGAGCTTGAAACTCTAACCAATGACCAACCGATGACCGATTTCTCTAATGCGCTTAAATATTTGATAACATTTTTTTTTCAAGGTACTCTATTTTTAAAAGTATATTGTGGAATATGTAAAAAATATCTGACAAAAGGTGTGACGTCTTCTATTGCATACTAATTATATATTTCGCTCACCTCAACATCTGGCCCTGTGGCGCAACGGATAACGCGTCCGACTACGGATCAGAAGATTCCAGGTTCGAATCCTGGCAGGGTCGCAAGATTGTTTTTGCATATTAATCATTTTTTTTTTATAAAACACGTTTTATCTGCAGCAATACATATAATTAAATCATAATTATATTATTATTTTATTATTAATTTTCTCTGTGCTGTGCACGGGTACGCAAATTCGATCAAACGCTCCATAAAATAACAAAAAGTAATAATATAACTATGCCCATATAAAGATTAAATTAAAAAAGTTACAGTACCTAATTCGTCTATCTATATATACAAATAATTATAATTAATCGTAGAGTTTCCTTGGCCAAGATGGCTAGGGGTGACATATCCTATCGATAAGTCAGTAGCTAAGATATGTCATTCTCATACATTACGTTAGCGTTAACGATTGTAGATATGTTTCAAAGTAAACCGGTAAACCGTTCTATCTTGCGATATGAAGAACGAGAATACTGACATACTTATAGACTAATTTGTGATATTTATTTCCAATGAACCATTTGTAATCAATTTTGCCATTAGAAATGTTATAAGACCTTCTGCCTGAGACGTCGGCCGTGTGATAACGATATTACGGGATAAAAAGTAGCCTATAGCACTCAAGAGTAATCTAGCTTCCTATTAGAGAAATATCAAAATCGGTTTAGTAGTTCCTGAGATTAGCGCGTTCAAACAAACTCTTCAGCTTTATACAGGGTTATATTGACATTGCGTTACTAAATTAAACCATATGCTTATCTACTTGGAAATAACACGTTATAATAAGGTAATTGAGCGATGTAAAATAAAAAATGTTAGTTTCGAACAAAATGAATATTAATAAAAAGTATTTTTAATTTTACACGCCCTTATACCACTGCAATCTCTAAGAGAATACGTCGCAGCAGCAACATCATACTTTTAGTCAGAAATACACCTATGCACATGCCATATTCGCATTTAACTACAAAATTATACAAATCACAAAACTAAAACCAGGATTTTTTGTGAAAATATTCGTTATTAATGGATGATTTTTGGCACAGTGTCAGCAAAGTATGTTGTTTCATTTAGTATCGCAATTTTAACTTTGATTTAGTACCCTGTATGCTATAGATAAACCTACCGATCAAATCGTAGCCCGAATTCCAATCACGGCGATTGCGAGCATTATCCCTTGATATAAACAAAACTCATTTGCCCCATCTGGCCTTTACACGGAATACCCATTAACAGCAGTTGTACCACGTACATTAAACTAATCGACGATAGGACGAAGGAAACGTCTACATTTGAGGTTAAAAAGCTGTAGAGAATTGCCTTTTTAAGCACCTAAGGTTGATTTTTCTTATCGCGATATAGTCTGTTCAGAAAGAAAGCCGTCGTAGTCGAAAAGTGAACTAACTTTACAATTTTTACATAGCAACCCTTCCCCGCCATTTGGTAAATGTTAAACTCATTTCTCATATTGCTTTGTTATAAATTATCTTGCGTGTTCTTTTTAGGGATTTTTGTATAGAAACATACTGAAACTAAACAAAAAAGGTAATCTCTCTCTCAACGGACTATAGACTGGACTTTAGTGCCGAAGGGTCTATTTAACCCGATTCCACTTCCCTTTTGTAATACCTGTGAAATCAAAGTCTCATTAGAACGATTTGTAGACCTCAATTATGCATATTAGTACCTATGGTGTGTCGGGTACCCTTTTGGTAAATTTCCTCGTTTGCCACTGCTGGACTTGCTGTTTTTGGCTTTTAATTTTATACCTTATCCTTATCCTTGGTAACAATGTCGTTTAATAATGAATAAAAGTTATCTCCTTAAAATAATGCTGACTTATGGCTGATTTCAATAGACGAATCCAATCTCTAACTATAGATCATACATACACAGTATCACGCCTCTATCCCAGCGGAGTAGGCAGAGACTATGGATTAGCATTTTGCACGATTCTGGAATACTTCTCTCGCTTCCTCCACCTTCAATGTTTTCATGCATTCCCGCCGGTTCAGGGTACTTTTGACCGCCGTTGATGCAAAGATTGTGGCTGGAATCTCTTGTTAAAATCGTGTTTAAAGACCGTGTTTATAGGTCTTTTAGATATGAATTGAAGGCGTTTCTTGTGTCAGGTTGATTATTAATCTATTATCAGTTGTTCTAGTGTGGTCAAAAATTGATACTTATGTAGAGTCAGCCACATAAGTAGCTAAAGAAGTACAAACTTCAAATCGCTTATACAATTTTGTTCTTACTATTTTTTTTTTCATTTGCTTTACTTCACACAAGAAATTTTAAGTAATTTTAAGATCAATAGTTTTAGTACAGCTTCTACTACAGCTACTTTTGAATCTGATTGTACAATGTATATATTATATTGTACGACTGTCGTTTTAATTACAAAACAGCCCTAATTAATATTCCAAACCCAACTTTATAACCAAAACACTTTATAAAAAAAACAAGGCGTCGAGAATGAATATTCAATAATATCGTAACTTTGTACTGCAATTGCATCTTTATTTTACTTCCGAAACTATAAAACTTATGCAAACAGATGGCGCTGTTATGCAAATAGTGGAAAAATCGCAAACTTGCTCGCAGTAATTAAAAATGCTAATTGTTTGTTGCAGATGTTTGGAATGCTGAATGTGCCGCACACGTCCGGAAAAATTCTGCGATACTCGGGACCCTCACGACCTCGTGGTGGACCTACCTTCATGGTGCCACCACAGCGGGACAGGTCAGGATCATAAAATAAGTTTTACCTGGGTATGCAGGGTACTAGGCACTAGCTATCTAGTTTAATTTTAGAATTACTGGACTCAACATATTTGAATACATAGGGACTTTGAGATTGCGCATAACAAGAGATAATTTGTACTCCATTATTAATTGCTGAACGATGTGCCTCTGTTGACTAATAACATTTAACGCTGTTTTGATAAAAACCAAAAGATAAAACTCCGTAATTGCTCTCTAATAATGCCTTTAATATCCATCCAGGTTTGAAGCCTTGAAGAAACTGATCAGACAGGAACACGTTCGCGAACTGCAGAGGAAATACGAGGCTGAACAGAAACAGGAACTGAAGGAGCTCACATCTGGAAGGAGGTAAGTGGTACAACCAGTTATATCTAGTAGGCTTTGGTTGCAACTATGCTATGATAGTATTTGATATTAGCAGCGAAAAGAAATTGTAAGATCAATTCAATTTCGGGTCTAAATACTCGGTGTCACAGTTTGGTAGGTGAGGTAATTTTAAATGGCAAAACATTTTATTACAAAGGATCTACGATGCTATCGAATTGTAGGTGCGTTAGATGTCTCTCTACTCTTGCAAAGAAAAACAGTCCTCGAGAATCTCCTATGTTTAAATCGGTTGGAAAAGGCATGATGCTGTCTTCTAACTTGATTCCATAGATAGAAATCGTGTATCTAATTAGAAGAGTATTTATCATAGAAAATACGGTTCTTCCTATAAATATTCAACTCACACATCCTTTCAAGGCGCAAAACCAAAGTTTGATTAATTCCTATTCAAGTAAGATCGAGAACTCAGAAAATAACTATACACACAGCTAAGAAGCTTTGTACGCCACACTTAATTAAACAGTGTTAGTGCCTGTACATACAGTTCCATTAAATGCTTACAGCGTTAAGTCTGGGTGCATTTTCTTTTACTGTTATTGAAACAGAGAAATTAGTTTTGAAGTAATCGTTTGAAGTTTAATTGGAAACTGTGCGGATTTTATTAAACATAGCTTTTGTTTGTAACTCCGCCCGTATAGACCTTTCTTGGTGTAATAAATCCACAGTATTCTGGGTAAAATACTGTCGGTAGCTCTCTCATATGTGAGAATCCGCCTGGGTAGGTATTACCGCAATGTTTATTTCTGCCGCCAAGCAGTGTGTAGTCACTGCTGGGTTCCGGTTTGAAGGCCATTGTGGCCAGTGTAACTACTGGACATAGTAAGACTTAACATCTCAAGTCTCAAGATGGCAAGCGTAGTGGAATGCCAAACAATATTATGTAATTCAAGGTGTTGGGTTGTGTTTCTACTTTTTATGGGCGGTCGTAACACTTACCAGCAGGCGAATAGCAAGCAATAAAAAAATATATATCTTGTTTATTAATCCAGAACATTGTCTATGTTCCATAATTCATCAAAATCGGTTCACCGGTTTCTAATTTTATTTCTAACAAACATCCAAACACCCTAAACTTCGCATACAACGATGAGATAAGCAAATTTCTCTTTACACAGTAAACCACGCGCACCTTTTACAAGCAACACCAGAACTTTAGATTACGAAATACTGTTTGGAACCACACTGCGCTCGAGCCCTAAAATTAAATAACTAACTCAATGGTTATGAGCGGTGGTTGCAAAACGCAATTATATAATCTGCGTAAACGAAGCGTGAAAATGATTGTTCTTTTTAAAGGTTATTTTTGCGTCCTATTAATCAATAGAAGTGCGAGTACTTTAACTTGTTAGGTTTCACACTGCAAGGAAAAGTTTTGGGTTTTTTTTTTCTATGAATTCACAAATTTGGAGAATGCCCATTTTTGTATGAGAGTTGGGCTACGCTTGCGTCTGTACAAAACCTTCACAAAACTATAGGGAATATATCCAAATTTTTATACAAATTGAAAACAATTAGATATTCGATGGGAGTTCGGAGTAATCAGAATTTTTATAGCGCGGTTATTTTGAGGTTAAGTATGGACTGCAATAATGTAAGGTAGAAAGTACCTACGTGCCTGATTAAGTTCAATATTGCAGTACCTACTTGTTATTGCTATAAGCGATTAGTGGACGGTCTTTTCACCTAGCTTAAATTGCCCTCATAAGAAACTGATAGGTACTAACATATAGACGAAACTCCAATAAAACTTCTAACATAGTATGGCGGAATATTAGTTTTTTCATGGAACCTACATATGTTACCTGACCTTTTGTGTATATGTTTTTCTGACTTACGACTTATTCTGTTACATGCATTACCTAAGCTTTATTTCCCTCTACCATTATCTCACTCCAATATGGCGTCAACACATATTGTAGAATAGATTCAGTTTAGTTTTTATGACCGGCCTTATGCCTGACGCCAACCTTATTCGGAGGATTCCGATCCTAGGCAACTCATGTTAAAAATACCGACATAAAATGTTGCTTGACACCAAATCGAACCCAGGAACTAACTTCACAGCCTTATTAGGCTAATAGTTAATTATCATAGGGAAAGAAAAATAAAACCAGAAATACGAAATCCGATGCATATTTGTATATGGATGTACATTTTTAATAAAGGTATATATTCTTGGCATCCCAAAACAAAAACAAGAATTTGATATAGCTGCAGCACGTTTATATATACTCCTGAAGTGAGTGAATGACTTCTTGCAGCGCTGGTTGGGTCATGTCATGTTGTTGTCTGTGAACCTCTCTATTAGCTGATCTCCAGCAGGCAGCATAAACTCATTCCAGCCTTGAAACCTAAAATATAATGTAGAAGTTGAGTAAACATGGTCAGATTATTATTATTGTTAAACTGTTTTCTTTAACTTTGGCAAAATATTTCCCACATTGTGGGTATGTTAATAATAATCTACATAACTTACAAACTGGACAGCTCGTCCAAGGAATATACTTGTCGTTGCTGTGGCGCCGCAAAGGTGCAGTCAATACACCGCCGGGATATGCCGTCTCGATTAACCGTCCTGGGTCTAGGCTATAGACGACATTGTGTTGCTTACTAAAAGCCTTCCGTCTCAAAGTTCGAAACGCAGACTATACACGTTGTTTTTTAAAAGAGGATTTTTCAACTCAACTTTAAAATACATAAGAAAAACACTCCGATCTTGAGTAAGATAAAATATATTAAAATATTTAATGATTTAACATTCAAACAAATCTGAAGTGTCAAATGTCATTAATTTCAGTTACCAGTGTAATAAAAATCTGTACCCATATATTCATTAATTAAAAATAAAGTTCAGACATGTTTTAGCTGACTATTGTATTTCTGTCAATGCAAGTACAAGTCGCTATTTGTTTGTTTTTGGAACAATTAATATTTTCTCTTTTTTTAGGAGTTATTTGGAGTTTGGTCATAATTATTAAGTAAAATATTATTTTATAACAATATATTTGAGATGAATAATATATTTAATACATATATTATAGATTCAAGTTCGGGCACATTTATTGTACATAATATTAACTTTTTTATTCCATTTAAAAAGGGTTTTTTTATGAATTGGTATCAATTCGCCATATTGGCAGTACATTATCCGGTGTTTCATTTGCAACAATTAAACAACTTTTTTTTCATATCTATTAAACCCCCATTCGCTTATGACAGAAAAAATTCAAATGAAGTAATAATTAAAATTATGATTTTTCGTGGATATTTGATTAAGACGCATGACTGACGCAAAGATAGCATGGTTTTGGGCATTGTCCTTTATGTATGTATTACACAATACTCAAGTATGTGGTTATCGTGTTAGGTGAGAAGGGGGGAGGGCACGTTTTGCTATTTTATTCATAATTCGTCCCCCGAAGCAAGGAAATGTTATCACTAGGTAACTTATTAGACAGCTTAATAAAGATATCAGTCATGTATTATATACTGTCCCACTGCTGGGCACGGACCTCCTCTACTACTGAGAGGGATAAGGTCTCAGTCCACTCTACCCTAGTGTGGGTTGATAGACTTCTCACACCCTCAAAATTGTTTTAGAGAATTTCTCGGGTATGCAGGTTTCCGCACAATGTTTTCCTTTGCCGTTAAAGCAAACGATAATTCACATAGAAAACACATATAATTTTAAAAAAAAGTATTGTGTTTTGAACCTCCGGACTTCGTCTCGGCAGTCCGTTCCACATCCAACTATTAAACATCATATTTAAATTATAACAATTTGATAACCATTTATTTATTTAAAGGCATAATTTACAGTAAGTCATTAGTATTTAGTCGTCATTCAGTTATTTGTCGAGTATCAATGACTCAAACTTCGTGTATCAGGCATTAAGTAAATTAATTATTAAATTCCATTTGCTGCCTATCTGTTATTGATTCACGCTTCTCGTAAAAACAGCTGAATAGAGATCGAGCTAATAAAAATCCAATAAAATGGATTCACTAGCGTAACAGATAGTCAACAATTAAAACGTTGAATACCTAGCCGTGGTGAAGAGATTTTTGAAAAGGAATCCGTCAACATATAGTTACTAAAATGTATAAATGCTGTTTGCAAATCGTTCTAATTATAATATATAGATATAAATTACAATAATGTGGGCAGCAGGATTCAGGTTATATCGACCCTTCTCCACTAACGATTCGCTACTTTTGGTACGAAAAATGCTATTACAAGATGACGACAAAAAAGGTCATTGTGGTTAATATTAAATTTCTGAGAAAAAAAACTGTTGGACATAGATAAAGATGTCCAGACTAACCTGTTAGACAATATACGAAAATCGATCGATGCCAAACACGTTCCAATTCTTAGATAAACGTAACGTTCAAAACAGAGTCTCGAAAATTCTGGCTTTTCAGTAATTCTCTTTTATATGTTAAACTTTAGTTAAACGATGCTAAAATCTACAAGGATTTTAAATTAGGTAATCCGTGACAAATAGTAATTAAAAATCTGTCTCCAATTAATTCGGGAAAATTTAGCTAAATATATCTCCGACCACCCATTTCATCTCTATTAAAACAATCTTCATAATAAAACAAATTTATCTTAAAGACTAAGCATAACTTAGGTCGAAATTTCATAAAATTACTTAAGAGCGAACAAACTCCGACCATTCACTGAGCGAAGCTTCGAAGTTAAATCTGTTTGATCCGAGGCGTATGGGCCAACAATGAAAATTATTAATAAAGGAAATCTGCACTTTGAAAACAAGTTTGAATGTACATTGATAACATTCAACAAGTCAATTCATTCTTGGGGATAGATTAAAAGTTATAGTCTGAGATTTACAGAACACTTACATACAATACATTTAACTATAGTTAGTTGCGCATAAAAAAGTGCAGTCCTCGTAGAATGTCCAAAAAAACACGACAAGTTAGTCGATGTCGTTTAATTTTGATGTTTGTGATTGGTCGAGAGACCTATGCTTCAGACACGTGTTAGTCTCTCAACCAATCACAATAAAACGACATCAACAATCGTGTTTTTCAACACATTCTAATAACACGGATCATTTTTAGATATGATAAAAGATTTTGTAGATTTGACAGCGAATAAAAATGATAAAAATACGAAAGGCTTCTTTTCGCAACCAATATTCATCAAGACATTTGTTGCAGTAATAATGATGACTTGGCGTACGGATCGTATGGCGAACAAGAGCCCCGCGGACTCCAACCCCTGCAATTACCAGAATACTCCGCCGACGAACCCACCTCCAGGCATAGCAAGTAAGTACATTTCGAGAAGTATAGAACACTGCTCCGTAACATTGGTAAATAAAATAAATCTTAAAATCTATACTCATATATAAAGCTAAGAGTTTGTTTGAACACGCTATTCTCAGAAATTACTAAGCAAATTTTTAAATTACACAAAATAGAGGTTACGTTACTCCTAAGTGCTATAAGTTACTTTTTATCCCGGGACAATATAAAACGGGTCTTTTACCCCGGAAAAACTTCTTGACGAGAGCGGAAAAATGAGCAAAAGCTATTATATAATATAATTTTCATCATATAATAAAAGATATCGCGTAAATATCAGATACAAAGCTTAGCACGGGAAAGTTGAAATTGAAGGTGTCGATATTTCTTTTTACTTTATTCTCAATTTTTATTTGGCTACTGTCACTTACGTGGTATTGACCAGTGCTAGTTACGCAGTATTGTACAATCCCCAACGATTTGTAAGTTTAATTACTAGCTTATGTAGATTGTACGTAAGCTATAGATCGCGAAAGTAAGGACTTTTGTTATTGTAACCAGTGTAAATTTTTACATTACATATTCGTAATTAACTTGTGAATAAACCTGACAATATAAGTCCCCAATAGAGCAAAGAAATTAAAGATTAAATTCGTATATTTATAACGATATATAATTAGTCTTCTCAATAATACAAACATATACAAGTTTTCCTAAATATATTTTCTAAACTATAACGTTTCTAGTCTTTTGTACACATATATACTTTGCCTAAACATTAATCTGTAAAAATATTATAGGTATATATAATTTTATATAATTGCTGAATCATACTTTTGTCTCGGCTTAAGTCTTCTTCAATGAAATGGTTTGAGGCTTTACTAAAACTGTTTATCTTCGTAATATTATGTGTTCAAAACCTGTATAAAATAACAATAACCTCATTGTATAGAATAACACATTCTTCGGCACCTTTCAGACATATTGTGTTAGGTGACATGGTTCAATATAATGTATTTTGTCATTCATCATCCTTCACTACCTATAATATAATGCTACGTCTGTCTTATATAACAGTTTATAGGAAAGAACTGTGTTTATGTGTTCTCGAATGTTCCAGAACGGGGCATAATTCCTCTCATTTTATACTTACTAGCATCGAATGTTTACAAAACCAAATAACATCCAGTCCAAGGCTCGAAGGACCAAAAAATTTTATACGAATCTGAATTTACGACAAAAATATATTTCTTGCAGGAAACCACCATCCGGCAGCCGTCAGATCTCGCAGTTCTCTCGCTACTCCGATGTGATGCTACCCCCAGTGCGCCGCACCTTCTACCACCCTTACTTGGAGTACGCCGCCCCCGAGTACATCCCCTACGTATACTGAACTCAAGCGCCAAGACCAGAGGACGAACCTTCTGACATGTTCTAGAATATTCTAAGACTCCAGGAACGTTCCGATAATGTACAAACAATCTTCAGGCTTTAATCAATAATATCAGTATTACTCTGTCATATCGAAAGCATATCCCTAACGCTTTCGCTTCGACTCTAGAATCTTACAATGCGAGCTTCCTCAGCATTACTTGCAATATTTTTATATATATAAAAACCGAAGGTTTTTCTATGTAGATACGCGTCGAAATTTTTTAATATTTACCCCCTTATGAATAATCATCATTGTATTTTTCGATAGGTTTAAGGTTTAAAATGAGTATTTCTTTTGGAATATTCGATTCCTTAGTGCGATTATAATCAAAATTTAAATTATACAATACTTCCGTATGTGACAATAATTCACTCGTATACAATTTGATCAATTACCTTAAATTATTGCTGTCAATTCCCTATACATGTTGGCAACATTTGACAATAATAAAAATGTAATCTGACAATAATGTTGTATGGGTGTTTACGTAGTTGTAAGAGTTGTCAAAAATAAATTATCCATTTAATAAGTTAGTAATATTATAATGAAATAATTGGTATTATTGTGTCGTCAAATTTTCCTGTTCGCTTCGATTGAACTCCTTTTAAAGTTCTCTTGCAATTGCTATCGAATATAATAAATGAGACGTCTTTACATGGCATTCGAGTTAGTATATTGATCTAAAAACTTTTATATTGAATTCTTTAAACACGATCCAATCTGAAGATCGAAGAGACTTTTCATCTTTTAAGTTGAAATTAACTTTCGAAACTATTTTAGTATGTATACAAATAGGTAAATGTATATTACATTGACGATGTTTTTTTGTTTTTAATGTTTAATTACTGTATAACATTTTTTTTCAACGTCTAACAATAGACATTATGTACAGACTGCCAACAAATCAACTTCCAATTTCTAAAAAATTATATGAATTTATTGTAACGGAAATATTTGAACATCTACGATTTACTGAATTGACAATAGATATCAGTCTGAATCTTTCCATAGGAAGGTTATACACCATATAGTTAATTATTGTTGTGATTAGTCGCTAAGTATAACGTTATATTTTAAAAGCCTACAAGACGGCTAAGTCGGTTTCGGGCGCGACAGCTCTGAATGAAATATATGTATTTTATTTTTACACTGACAAACATTTAAGTTATGACATAATAACTTAACAAAGCTTACACGACGTCCTGCCTTCCAACGTACAAAACGTACGGAGAAATTACGTTCTTTCCAGAACATTCCAAATAGCATTAGACAAATCGGCATACGATATTATCTCTACTAATCAATATCATATGAAGAGTTGGAAGGTTGAACGCTTGTGTAGAAGCTGAACTTGTGTACTTAATCATAACAAAGTTTACGAAGTAATGTAACGCGACGACGCAACCGAATCCCGACGTAAAATGCTTTAACTACATTTAAATGTTTCATGTTTATTGTAACAGTTAATTATATAGCGAATGACGTATGAAACGTCGCTTATTCAATATTCGTATATTATTGGATTAGTTGTAGGTGTGCGTACAGCCTTAGGGGTGGTGGGGGAAAGAAAACCAATGTTTCTTTTACATTCCTAATCTAGTCCACTTTTCTTATGCCATATAATAATAAAACCTATATTGTATTGTACAAGTTATATTATGTGAATATCATTTGTATAACGGAGTATTTTTGTTAGATAATAGTACTTAACATTTTATACCATCGGTGGTGTACTGTGGTGAATGAAGGCTGTAATTCTAAGGATGTTGTTACCTATTTGTGTACTATATTTATTAATATATCTAATCAACTATCGACTTAATAAGGATCGACGTGGTACGTCGACTTAACCTCACAGACTATAAAATTTGGCTTTAAAAATAATGTAACACTTTTATTGTGGCTTTAAGCGAGTCAATGTCAATACATTCATTAATCTTCGATTTATTAGCGAGGACTGTCTACGACTGTCCCGTCCCACAACTTACGATATAGCGAGATATCTATACATATTTTTATTTATATACGTATAATTTTCTAACAATATTCTGTAGAATATTCTACAAATTATTTTAAATGTCTTTAAAATCATTAATAGGTAGATAGTTAGTGGATAACATTGAGTAGTGTTTATTGGAAGCGTATTGCAAATAATTATAGGTGTTTAATTGATAAAATATTATGAAAAACAATTTCGTTAAGAGTAGATTTTCGCAGTTACATATCTTTGCGATTAAGACACTGCGGTGTCGTATATGCTTAATCATATCAAAATTTAATGTCGTATAACATCGGCTGTCGAATTTCAAAACTACTAAAAACGAATATATTTAAGGCTGGCATTACATGGATATAACGCCATCTAGTTTCCGAATATGTAAACTTTCGACGGTCGATGACTAATATAACAATGGAATATTGTCTGTGCGGCAACGCGGTCTTCATTGGACAATAATGTTATAGACAATAACTAAAATTAACACGAAAGGAGACCGCGTTTGTCATATATTATAACCATGATAATGTTTTAAAAGTAATTATATTATTGATTGGTGGATTTTTTGAAAAATAAAGATAGTTACGTACTCCTGAGCAGAATTATCTGATTTTTGTCGGTGTTCGCCGCCAACGTGGTTTTATTTATAAACCAAATCACCCAAACTATGAATGGCCAATAAAATGAGAATCCAATCACATTTTATTTTTTACAACTGAATGTTGCGTTGGATATGCCTACTGATTTATAAACCAAATCATCCCTTCTATCAATAAGGGCCCGTATACAATGAGAATCCAAGTCATTATATATTTTATAACAGAATGTTGCGTCACGAAAACTGATGGTAAACTTAACACCCAAAAGTCAGAACTATGAATGGTAGAAGCAAGGCGATTGCCTTTTATCGTATACAAGTTGAAATAATGTCCAGCTATAAGCAAGAAATTACAACTCAAAATACATAACGCTAGCGTAGCAAAAGAGTATGACATAAAATTAGCAATTGTAACGGAGTGAAATGTGCAGGGTTGAAAAATCTAAAATCTGTGGTTACTGTGATATCGATGTCTGTGGATTAATGAAACTACAGTATATAAAACCTTAAAGCTTTTTCCTTGTCTAATTAAATATCTTGCACTAATACCTTTGGCACTATCTTTAAAATTTACCCACTTGCTACCGTGGCGCCAAACTAATTTGACGCTTCTCGACAGATATTTTCATTCGCTCCTTACATCCCTTCAGTCATAACCCAATATGTTGTCATCTACAACACCTAAAAATCTCCGAAATTTACCCGAGATGGCGTTATTTCCTTTAAATTCTAATCTAAACACTGCCTAATAGCAAATATACACACTGATATAAACATGAAGGATTCAGATCAGATTTTAAAATTCCTATTTATAAATTTTAATTAGGTATAAAAACCCTCAAAAAAAATTACGCAAAAAATTAAAAGATCGAGCCAACGTCCCCTAATATACCAAAACGCCACTGGAAGACTAAAAGGCCATCAATCTACAGGGAGCATAACCAAACATAAATAAAACAACTCTATATAGATAATTTCTTATACATTTTTTTACATTTCAAATAATACAGGCGGTTACATAAAAAATAAATAAGTCTTCGTACGATTTACATTACATAGCGAGTGATAATTGTTACACGAAAGGAAATAATCGGGGCTTACATACAACATCCACTACATACACATTATATAACTGTACAATAACATGAACTTGCGTTCACAATGACGCTATAGTCGAGCGTTGTCGTCCTTATGCGTGTTGAAATAAGGTTTATTTTAAATGATATCATACCATTGAATTAAAATAACAGACTTTAATATCAACTTTACGGACACTTCAATGGTGATATCATTAAGAGGAATAAATTGTATTTATGCAATTTATGCTTTAAAATAATAGGTAAACAACTTTGAAACAAACGCTAGTGCTGGGACGTACCCAGAACACAACGCGGGGCCCATGGGCGTTAGAATTAAAATGTTAAACGCCCAACTGACGTCGACAAGTTGTTTACATAAAATTTTAACATCAAACACTTTCACTTACAAACTAAATACGAAAATATAAAATAAGTTGGGTGCTGTTAGTCAGATTAGTTTGGGTATTGTTGTGTGACCTCTTTGGCGTATTATTAGCTAAACGATGTTTTTACAGATATAAAAAGA
>NC_051117.1:182058-226918 GCF_014839805.1 Manduca sexta | reverse complement strand
CTGATTCTACAGCCCAAGCGAAATGTACATAAACAGGGCCAGAATATAGTGGTATCTGGAAATCGCAAAGTAAATTTTATATTAATAATTTATCACAAAGCTTATATTTATGGGCGATTTAAAAATGTAATCACATAATATTTACTAAAACAAATTATCAGATGTTTTTTTTAGTATGTATTACTAGTTTTTGCTCGTGGCTTCGCCCGCGTTATGGGGATAATTTTTTGTCCGACTTTCTTGATATGTTTCGTGATATTATGATCAAATTACACAAAAATATAAATTATAGCCTATGTGTTATTCTGATGTATAACCAATATTACTGTAAAGTTTCATCCAAACCGTTCAGTAGTTTTTGTGAAAGAGGAACAAACATACATACATCCATCCTCACAAACTTTCGCTTTATAATATTAATAGGATAGTGTTAGGTATAGTCCTTATCTAGATTCCGACTTCCGTTATTTAAGGAAATATTTATAACTAAATTTCCATAGTAACTTTTTTTTTGTTTTAACATTACGCCACTCTTCCTGTCAAGCTACTCAACAAAATCTCTTGCTTAGTAAAATAGGAACAAAGTAACAAACGTACAGTCACTTTTATATTATCACTAATAATGATGTTAGTAAGGCTAACCACTGTGATTTCTGTAGCAGGACGCAGTACCGACCTTTCCGGATACCTAACTTATACCGTCGGGTCTTGTTTGCCTTTATTTCCGTTTATGGTAAGCACGTATACAGGGTCATTTTGTCAATAAATGAAACCACATACTCGTCTTTACCTCTGCTAATATTATGCCAAAATCATCCACAGATTACAAATATTTTCGCCCAAAGCCCGGTTATAGTTTCTGATTTTATGATTATTTTGTGAGATGTGATGTGATGATTATTTTATTATTTGGGGGTCCGCCTGGATAGGTACCATCTCATGTCTCAGGATGGCGAGCGCGGTGAAATACCAAACAATACTTTGTAATTCAAATTGTTGGATGGCAGTATAGTAAAAGTGGAGTTAGAACGTGTAAAATTTAAATTACATTCGATTGATATTTATTTTGTTCTATTTTTTTATTTACGTATATGTATGGTTAAAGTAACTAATGGTAAAGGGTTGTTTTCAAAAATACAAGTACATGGTTTAATTTATTAACGGAATGTCAAAATCACCCCTGTATGTATAATATGTAGTAAATGTACTTCGTCGGATGCAAGCTTCTTCCAATCGGTCGGTCCGGACATATTGTCGCTTAGGTGACGTCTGTGTTCAACAGTGGACATTCTGTGACTGACGATGCCTTCTACGTGATATAATCGTGGCAAAATTTATGGCACATGAGCTAGAAAATATACTATAAAATAATTTATAACTAAAATATTTATATCGTACCATAGCGAATAACTTCATTTGGTTGACTGTACTGGGCTTCGAATTCAAAACTATGATTCGTAAACCGCAGCACCTATACGGACGTGACCACCACGCAGTGACAAATTATTTTTTTAAAATCGAAGTGGCTGATTCGTCGCCTTTGTCCCTACGTGTAGACAAATTGAAAACAACTTCATATTACACAGGAAATATTTATTTTAAGACAAAGAATAAATATATGAATACTTTTGCGAGTAAAGAATCCACATCAGAGAGCCTAGCTATAGCTTTACTTCACTTATTATTTTACACTAATATAGTTGCTAGTCTCTGAAAAAGTTTGAATGTATTTTTAGAAGGAAACGCAGAAACCGCTGAACGGAATTTGGTAAAATTTAGCACCCAGATATACCACAATTAGGCTACTTATCTCGGTGAACGGAGATAATATCGGAAAAGGTTTTGCAAACGCTATAAAAATGATACAACGCTCATAGTTTTAGCAGCACGTCCCCCCAGTTACTTAACACGTAGGAAGTAACGCATGAATCACTAGGAATTAGGGACTAGGGACGTCACCGAGGTGGAGATTTGTTTTAACCTCTTTTAGAGTTTCAATGACACTTGCGGGTATAATGGAAAAAATGGGGTAACCACCAGCGGCATGTCTGAGAGATTTTGAAGTGAACACGTAGACGCGTGGATGCAGGTATGAACGTCTGTCTGTGTAATATGTATGTGACGATATCTACCGGCTTCACTTTTCAAACATGTCAAATACTAATAAGTTTATAATCTTATTTTACTTGTTAATCGTAATTGTATTATAAATACGAAAGATTATGAAAATGTATGTTTATTAGAAGTAAACGCTGAAAAAAACTGAACTGATTTAGATGGAGTTTGATACAAGGATAGACCTGAATTAACATATAGGATATGTTTTATCCCGGATATTATTTCGTATTTTAGAGACGTTTGTAGGGGGTGAAGGCATGAACAACACCCCGTATTAAACATAAGTTATTATAAAATGTAGTAACAAAATAAGTAACGGCTTCATTTTATGATATTTTTTTTATTTATCTTGCTGTTTCACTTACTAGTTGTGTGCTACCTAGCACTTACTAGCTGTCTAGCATTTTGAGATTTGAGTAGAACCACTCCGTAGACCTATTTGTCTACAGTTTGGGGTTTCGGAAACGCAGATACGTAATGTAACATAGCCGCCCACTAGATAAGTAAAAGCACTGCGGTCAAGCTGACCCATAAAGCATAGTAAGCTATCAATTCGCTTTGTCTTTACTTTTTGAGAGGCAGTAGGACTACTCCGGCACCGACATATACATAATGCAGAGAAAGAATGGTTCTGACACATAGTACAAGAATTGGTTGTTTTTTTTTTATAAAAATTCCATTCCAGAATGTCAAATATGAACATTAATTTGAGTTAAGAATCAACATTATAGAATTATAATCGTATGTTAATTTAGTTCAACTTATTTATAAATAGGCAGCAATGTCAATGGCAAGAAAGTAAATATTTTCGGGAAGGAAAAACATAAATTACAAAAACCGTACACTAAACGAAACGACAAAGCCAGTTATCGTTATTATTGATTCCAAAAATTATAGCATTATAAGATATATGCTATAATTACTACATAAAATATTACTTACACCCGTTTTCAATAATCAACCCCAATCTCAATCTTCAATCCGATTCCGAGAATGAACCAATCAAAATAATTCATTTATGAGCATGTCAAAAAATACTTTGTCGTGATTGGGTCCATTTTTGATATAGGTCGAGAAAAACGATTGGGATTGTATATTGATAATGACGGTTAGTCGCCTAATGGTTGTCATGTCAATCATAAGGCAGCCTATTTGTGGCGATGGATAATAATATTATGGGTTTGATTGTTTGTTATAATTATATTTGATATTTCGAGTAATGAACACGTCTAGAATTTGTGCCCGATATAGCATAATCGCCCCCTCTATTTAATTATTGATTGAATACAAGTATGGTGTAATCCAGTTGCATTGGTTCTACCTTACCTTTCGGGAATAAAGCCGTTAGCTCAAGCAGCGCGGTTTACATTAGCAAGGAAATTTGCAGAAATTATCTAGCGCAAGTGATTCTGCTAAGTAAACTGGCACAGCAAGATAATAGTTGCAATTTTTAAGTTTAAAAAACTTACGGCGAATCTTATGTGTATAGAATATTTAAAATATTTTCGCTATTGTAAATGCATCTGGAAATAATATTAGTATCTTGTTTAGAACTTGTTAAAAATAACTTCAGAAGAGTTTCTCTATCTCAGTTTTACATACAAAACTATAAAACTATATTTACAAAACTTCGATTATCTCGAAATAAGGTATTCCTAACATACCGCTTTTGCGCTTAGTACGACAATATATTACTGCGAGGACTTAATAGTCTAAACTTAGCTTAAAGGCAAAGCTTTCTTTGAACATACATGCATACATCAATAATTCATCTGATATCGTATTTCTATGTGTGGCTACGATCATATTTTATATCAAGCACTTGCTCGTTTGTGCTTCTACAATAATCAATTAGTTTCGTTCCGGAATTACTGAATGTCACGACATCGGAACTACGCGGCGTTTGGACAAGGGTTCAACTCGCAACATGTTCCTACATTCCTATGGGTTCTGTCGATTAGTTTGGGGGAATTGTGTAAAACAAGGCGATAATGTTTGTTCGAAGTAAACGTATAAACCATTGAATCTAATTGAATGCTATTTAGCCTGGATTAACATGACTTACGTGCATGACAAAGTGGCCCTGCACCTGATGGTAATTGGAGTGGGGTCTAATAGAATGTTGCCTGACGAGAGATGATTACTTCTCGACAGTCGACACAATTATGTCGGCCTGTTAGAACTGGAGAAACACAGGCTGATCCCGGAACGCGACATACTTACGTGGGCCTTGTGTACGGTGGTGACTATCCTGGTGAATATAAAATATATCCTACCACCAGCAATGTAATGTAGGTGACTTTTTATCCTGAAAATGTCCATAGTTTTCTTTTTATGTCAGAAAGGCGATTCACGCGAGTGACGCCGCCAACAACACATAGTTAAAAAGTAAAAAAAAAACCATTTTACTGTTATTTTTGGATAATTTATCTATTCATAGTTCCCGATAACAAGTTTATCAAGTTGCACGCATAGATAAACTATTTATATTACTGTTACCTCTAAACTTATCGAATTACGCTTAAGAAAATTTTACTATGAAGCGTATAGATTTCGTAATAAAAAATTCACCGTTAAAGTCACGCTCCATTTCCCATGCTAGTTTTGTAACAATTATATAAAAAAGTCATACGATCTATGGTTCTTGACGTAACATCTGCTATGTTAAAACTTTTTTATTATACTAAAATATGTTGCTCGAAATTCATTCAGCATGACAAACCTCTCACCGGCTAAGTCTCTGCGCTTTTTGCGGGATAAAAAATATCCCATAAGTTAGTCCACGACATGATCTATCGGTGTACTGAATTATAAGCAAATCTCTTCAACCACTGAATTAAAATTGGTTAAATTTTGTACAGTGTAGACTTCCAGTTACCAGTCAAGTCTATAACAGGCAAAATAATGTAATTGTAAATTAAATTGTCTTAAAATTAGAAGTCGCGCGGGCGAGTCCGTCTCGAATAACTAGTACAAAATGTTTAGACTATACTTATCTTAAAAGTGTTGATAGTTGATACCTTCTTGAATAACGGTAACTGATAACAAAAAGACATTGTAAGTACTCAGGAACTGCGTTACGAAATTTGAAATAAGTTTTTTTTATTTATCTAAATAAATATTATAAATCTTAAAGCAAGTGAAGGAAAAAATTTTAAATTGTAAAGAAAATGTATTGTACTGTGTTTAAGATAGATTTTTATTCGGATGTGGCAATAGGCTTGCTAGTTCCCAGTTCACACCTATTAAAGCAAGTTACAAAATAATCCCTTTAAACAGTAGGTGTGGATTAATACTCGCGCTTACTTAATAAATTGATTAGTAACAGAAAAAGCCTTCGCAATTTCAATAGTTGAATTTTGGAATACCTTTTCCTATTTTACTAAACAAGGAAGCAAGCATTTGCCGACATTGGGAAGACGAATCAATCCAATAATAATTAAATAAAGTAAAGCTGTGCCGATCAGTGGCGATTCCTAACGGCTTCCATTTTATAATTTATGTAGAATCTAATTATCATTAAAACGATGTGCACACTGCATTTATGCATAATAGTACTTATATTATGTTATGTCGAGGTTCGCTTCGAAAAATTTCACCCGTCGCCACTCATGCCGATACAAAATACTCAACCTCGACCTAGGAAACCACTACACGGTCATTTCCCCTGAGCCACTGCACAAATAATGATAAAATTGATAATGACAATAGCACTGGTCGAGGATGTTGCTGTTATATATTTACAATTAAGAGATATGTTTACGACGGTATCTTTAGGGCTGTCTACTTCGAGCAATGTTTATCTATGGCATAACATTGATAAGATTATAGATAAGTTATCTTGTAATCGCAGTGTATTGCATGAAATCTGGAAAAAAATAATTTGTTCAAGAAAAATCACTGATAAGAATTGTCCGGCAAAATGTTATTTTGATTTATAGCTTTAAAGATAGTCTTAACTTGACCTTTGTGTAATATCAAAGTATCAGAGTTTGGATATTTGTATTGCGTCTAAAGGTACACGATCTAACGACTCACTTGATGGTAAGTGGTCACCGTTGCCCATGAACGTCGACAATGCCAGGAGCAAAACTAAGTCACTGCCTACCGTAAATAAATCTTTTTTAAAGCTGGTCTGAAGAAACACAAGTCAAAGCCAAGCTACTGCCTACTGTATAAACTTTGTATTTTGTAAACATAAGTTTATATCGCAGTTTCGTGCTCTCTGTGTCAAGTTTTTTTTTAATTGAATCATTATACTTTTTTCGCTATTCCTTATTCACAATTATGACAGTAAATGTAGAAAATACAAGTATAACACAGTTTTAAATTCTGCCAACCCTATCTCCAATGTGTTCTGGAGGACATTAAAATTTAAGAGAGACAACGCTATCTTATGCACTATGAGTGAAAGAGACAGCGGGCCGGCCAGTAAGGAAACGATTAATTAAAAGTTGGACAGTTGACGATATAAAGTGATTTTCACTTAGATCTAGTTTCTTCTCGAAGTATCGCCCGAGTGAAAGTTAACTCGTAGATAGTGTTCGAGGAAATTGAATGAGTGGCGGTTGTAGTTAGCAATAATGCAATGGAAACTGGCCTTTATGTCTTATCATATTAAGTAAGAAATAAGTGTAAGCCGATATTTACCCACTTTTAAATTATCACATCAATTTTTTCCATTGGTAATAAGGTGTTATTCGAATTTCATTTCAGGGATAGCACGACCGTTTTTAAACAGGTTGAAAATAAACGTTTTTGATACGCGCACTCTACGCGTTTTCAGAACGCGAAAGTAATCTATTCTAATATATAAAGCTGGAAAGGTTTGAACACGTTAATCTCAGGATATACTTAACCGATTTTGATTTTTTTTCACTAATAGGAAACTACATTACTCTTGAGTGCTATAGGCTATTTTATCTCGGAAAAAACTTTTTTAAGCGCGCGGAGCCGCGGTCAATAGTTAGTTTGAACATAAAAGGTCAGAGATCCCGTATACATGGTATATACTGCACGTGTTGCGTGCGTTTGAAGTGCATCTTTGTTTTTTTTTGCGTACTCTCTTATTCCTAATCTACTTTAAGTTGTGTACAGGGTGTTGAAAAATCTTGGAATAAAAATATCTGTATTCTTTTACGTGATAAAATATTCTATATGTCATTCCTGGGCATGACGTAGCGGTGTACCAAATTTAATAAATTTGTATGTTTACATACAAACTTTAGCACTTATTTATTTATCTGCACTTCGCATACAATTATTTTTTTACATGGCAGATTTAACCCCAAAGACATTCTTATACCCGTAAGTAGCGAGCCAATGACAAATTTAACAAACGGACTCAAACAGCTCATTACAATAAACTATAAAATCATAAGGTTTAAAGATACAATAGAAATTATTATACCATTATTAAATAGATACAATGCATTTGCTATCACATTAAAGCCGTTGTTAACAAGTAAAGCGCAACAATGTTCAACTTCTGATTAGAGCAGTGCGTCGGCTTTGTCGCGTATTGAACTTAATAAATAAATATAAATTGGTATTTTCACATTGTTTTTGGTTTCGTTTTCCCGTTTTGTGCGAAGTATTCTGTTATAATTCATATGGATTTATTTTTATATATTGAGTCGTATGTGATTACTGAAGACTTATGTGATATAGTATGGATATAAGTCAATGGAAAACCATACGGCAAAGGTACAGTCAACCACAACTGTAGCTGAACAAATTAAATATAAAACTTTTGTGTCCTTGTCAATAATCATGTTTTCTTTAACAAAATAAACTTGAGAGTTGACTTTATTTTAGATAAAGAAAAATATTTCCATTGACGTTAATATTATCTTAATATTTGAAGCGTTTTGTAATTGTTCAGCCACTTTTATGGATGACTATACATTATTTTTGGAACCACGATAATGTTTTTATTGTTACTGTTCTGAACTATGTTCATATTTGTTTCGCAAATAGCCAAATGAATCATGATGCATATTATACATCAAATTCCCCAAAAGCTGTCTTGTTTGTATATTATTTATTTTCTCAAAACCTACTGAACGGATTTTTATCAAACTTGCTATAGAGCTAGTTTAAGAAAAAGGGAAGGTTATAGGCTACTTTCTATTCCAGGAAAATATATAGCAGGACTTTTATCCCGGAAAACCTGATGGGATCGAAGACGCAAGCAAAAGCTAGTATTTTTTAAAATTAGTTACACTTACGTAATAAGATGAAGCCGCTAGCAAAATATTATGCAGTATTTGATTAATTATTGTGTAAATGAAAACAAATAAATAAAGGACATAATATAAATTCCAACATACCACCACATTAAATAATAAAATATTATCCTTGTTTATACAGGGTGTTTCATGTGTTTTCATTTCAGAAATAGTTTAATCCATAATATAATATTACTAGCTTTTGCCCGCGGCTCCGCCCGCGTTATAAAGTTTTTCAGGCTAAAGTTTTCCGTTATAAAAGTAGAAGTTTCCCGGGAGCCTATGTTCTTCCCAAACTAACTGTCTCCATACCAAATTTCATCTTAATACGTTGGGTAGTTTTTGAGTTTAACACGTTCAGACAGACAGATGCAGCGGGGACTTTGTTTTATAATATATTTTTAGAACTTTTAAGTGGAACAATCCCGTCATACATCATTGTTGCATAACTTTAACCGTTTACGCAGCGCAGGCAACGGAAGCTCTCAAAACTAATAATTTTCCCCGTTTTTGCAACATGTTTCATTACTGCTTCGCTCCTATTGGTCGTAGCGTGATGATATATAACCTATAGCACTCCAGGAACAAAGGGCTATCCAACACAAAAAGATTTTTTCAGTTCAAACCGGTAGTTCCTGAGTTTAGCCATTACTGCTCCGCTCCTATTGGTCATAGCGTGATGATATATGACTTTGAGCACTCCACAAACAAAGGACTATCCAACACAAAAATAATTTTTCAGTTCGAATCGGTAGTTCCTGAGATTAGGCATTACTGCTCCGCTCCTATTGAATATAGCGTGATGATATATAGCCTATAGCACTCCACGAACAAAGGGCTATCCGACGCAAAAAGAATTTTTCAGTTTGGACCGGTAGTTCTTGAGATTAGCCATTACTGCTCCGCTCCTATTGGGTATAGCGTGATGATATATAGCCTATAGCACTCCACGAACAAAGGGCTATCCAACCCAAAAATAATTTTTCAGTTTGGACCGGTATTTCCTGAGATGAGCCATTACTGCTCCGCTCCTATTGGGTATAGCGTGATGATATATAGCCTATAGCACTCCACGAACAAAGGGCTGTCCAACGCAAAAAGAATTTTTCGGTTTGGACCGGTAGTTCCTGAGATTAGCTCGTTTAAACAAACAAACAAACAAACTCTTCAGCTTTATATAATAGTATAGATACTGTGGCCGATGGGGCACGAAGGTTAGGAAGCGTAGGACGTCCACCCATGTAATAGGGAACCGGCTTATGTTTGATTTTGTTCATTATTCTATATGTAATGGTTAATTATACGAAATAGAAGCACTACTGCGAAAACTGCATAAAAATTGGTTAAAAAATGAGCGAGTAATTCATATTTCAAATATTGTAACGTGCAGAAGTGGGCGCGTTGTAGGGATATCGCTTCATCTCTTTCTTTCGCACGCGTCGTAATTCCCGATGACGTCAAATGTGGGTATTTCGTCTCTTTTCTGTTTCTTTAATTACCCCTTCCACCGACATTCAAAGACTTGTAACTTGTTGATTTTTTACCGGATTTTAATAATTCATTTTGTGTTATCTATACTTCTATACTATTATATAAAGCTGAAGAGTTTGTTTGTTTGTTTGTTTGAACGCGCTAATCTCAGGAACTACCGGTTCAAACTGAAAAAATATTTTTGTGTTGGATAGCCATTTGTTCGTAGAGTGCTATATGCTATATATCATCACGCTATGACCAATAGGAGCGGAACAGTAATGAAACATGTTGCAAAAACGGGGAAAATTTATTAGTTTTGAGAGCTCCCGTTGCGTGCGGTGCGTAAACGGTTAAAGTTATGCAACAATGATGTATGACGGGATTGTTCCTCTTAAAAAGTCCTACAAAAATATATTATAAAACAAAGTCCCCCGCTGCATCAGTCTGCCTGAACGTGTTGAACTCAAAAACTACCCAACGTTAATTTCGTCAACGTTTATTAAGATGAAATTTGGTATGGAGACAGGTTGAGACCCTGGGAAGGACATAGGCTCCTGGGAAAATATATAGCGTGACTTTTATAACGGAAAACTTTAGCCCGAAAAACTTAATAACGCGGGCGGAGCCGCGGTCATAAGTTAGTAATTTATATAACGTAAATATTTGATAGTAGTAAAGAACAAAAATTAGTCCGGTACCCTATTAAGGTCGCAGGAGTTCACTGGATGCGGACCACTTCCAATAGGTTAATCTGGAAATCTTTGGGTGAGGCCCATGTTCAGCAGTGGACAACCTGCGGCTGATGATGATGATAATATGCAAATTTTGGAGCCTAGTCCTTTGCATTTTCAGTACTTATAGGTACAACGATCGTGTGTGGCTCGTTGGACGTGCTCCTGATAAGGTTAGCTAGGGTTGCCATAACTACCTGGTATGAATACGAGATGCCTCTTTCGATACTTGCGAAATACTTTGTTGCATTAGGAAATATAATAAAGCAAAATCCCAACCTTTTTAGAATAATATATTGGTTCACTTTAATCCTTTCCATTTGCCGTGCCACACTTTAGTACTTCCGCGACAGTGTCGTACACACAGGACGTGTGGCAACCCTAATGATATGAATGGCCTACTTACACCCCACCGTCGATTGCATGACTCGCCTAACTGGAGGGGGTTTAGGTCATAGTTCGCGATAGCAATAGCCTAATGATATCTAAACATGACAAAGACTACAGGACCTATTCATGTTAGGTACACACATCACACTTTTATTCCCGAAGCGGTAAACAGGGGACCTAGGCACCCATTTTTACCGTTTGATGATGTGATGTAGGCGAATCTATCGCCATATAAAGCACAAATTCCAAACTCCGGGCTGATTGATTCTGGCCAGAAAAACCCAAATGTCACTTTTTGAACAGGGATTCGAACCCAAAACCTTCAGCGGTGTCGTATTATCATATGGACTAACTAGGGATGTTGTATCTCTAGTTCATATAAAAATCAGTCCAGTCCATTTCTATCGTCGATTTATCTATTCATCTAATACGTAGCGTCAGTTCTGTCTCATGTTACTATTGTTTATGGACAATTGAGCGACTTACCATCAGCCCAGCGGCTTAACAGTTTCCACCTTCAAATACTTCCAAAAAGAACTACATTCGTACACATTGACGTCAGTTTTTCGGTGTGATACTCATGCGCTATACTATTGTCCACAGCTGAAGATGTGCCAGAAAAGAGCGAGATATCAGCGACGGGCAAGGTGGGGGACATCGCCAACATTACGTGCATCGTGACGCCAGAATTCAACCCAAACAAAACCACAGTGGAATGGCTGTTTGAAGGGAAACCAATTGTAGAAGACGAACGGTATGTTTTTTTATACTCTTTTGAATGACGAGACGAGCTTGCCATTCGCCTGATGGTAAGCAATACGCCCCTAAACAGTAGAAACACCATCCAACACCTTGAATTACAAAGTATTGGTTGGTATTCCACTGCGCTTGCCACCCTGAGACATGAGATGTTTAATGATATTATGTCCAGTAGTTACACTATATGTTCACGTAAATCCTCGTATCGATTACTCGGGAAATACCGGAGCATCGGCTCACGCGGCAGCGGCGCCATATGGGTGCCGGGTTGCCTCGCGAGACAGTTCAAACCTTGCCGCGAACACATTGCGGGTCAAGGCATTTTTGTCGGTTTTTTAGGAACGCGGCTAAGGAGTTGTAGAGATGCGCGCGCGCACTTGTCACGCTTGTCTACTATTTTTATTTGGCTCGTGCGGTAGAGTAACTTAACCCAAGCCCTAACATAGATAATAAAATGTTCCGTATTATCCGGATCACTTGTCAGGCAGCAGTAGTGATCTCGACAAAAATTAACACCTAATATGACGGGCGACAAATGCTCTGCCGCGCGGTGGGCAGTAAAACGATTTAGGCACCTTCACGAAATGTGAAACTAAATTCTTCTGAACTTGTCAAATCTATTAAGGGCGTTTATATTTAAAATACCTAAGGCCCTGTTTCACAAATTTCAAGTAAAAAGGATCCATGAGAACCAACAAAATTTCAAAACTTGGGGAACCTCTGGTTTATACTAACGTTATCAATTCATATATCCGATCGATTAGATAAATGGACCAATCAGAAAGCCTGATCGCACATCTCTAATATGACGTATTTTGATTGGTTTATTTTCGTTATCGATCTGAATATAGGTAACGGGATTGTTTATTAATTTCGCCAGAAGTGGAGCAGTTTCTGGCGATTAAGACGTAATGATTGACTTCAAAATCTTTCAATAGCACTACTTTACAGCACTTTATATGAATTCTGTTTACATATCGTCTCCGGTGATGTGATTTATGTAATGGTTTGTTATATGCAAGTACTCGTATAGTATATTAATTTATGACTAAAATACACAGTAGCCAGGCATAGTTGTTGATCTAAAAATAGGTCTCAATGCCGATGACTGTCCAAGTCTTCTGAACTCACGAGGAATATGTAGGTAACATTAAATTGTTAATAAGCGTTGATTTTGTGTTAATTTGTTTTTTGACAATGTTATTTATTTACTTAATGCCATAACTTATTTTCACGTGGCAACTTTCGTTTAAAAATAAAAGATTTTTATTTAAACGAAAAATTCAATAACTTTATTGACCTATTCGAACCGAACACAACTCAATTACGATGCCGTTAGACCGACACAAGTGAGTCGATAAGTAAAAAGTTTGCATGCAATACAAGAGCCAGATGAAAAAAAAAAACAAAAAAACATTTTTTTTCCGTAAATCACAATACACGAACTCTCGGCCCGATGAAGTAACTAACAAAAACTAAACGTGTTAATATTGTTCATTGAACTAGTTTTTTCGCTAGATAGCGGCCGCTGAACAAATGAGAAATTCCGAACGTATGTTTTTGCTGCCGGTATCCGAATGTTCGATTTTAAACGTTAGTTGCGTGTAATGAAGTTAGTTGGCCTGTTTGCATTAGTTACGCTCGTGTCTATACCTTTTGAGATAGGAATGAACTTATAAATGCGAAAATGACTGTCTATTTGTTACGTTTGCACCCTACACCTTTCGAGCTTATAAATGCGAAAGTGACTATGCCTGTCAGTTAACTACTAGACCAATTTTGATGAAATTTGGTACGAAGTAACATTGAACCATAAGATTCGAAGTTACTGTTGTGTCAGGAAAGATTAGTGACGGGGTTGGAGCCCCGAGCAGCTTCTGAATAGTCTAGTTGGAGAGACCTGACATGACAATGAAGCTGTCATTTAACGTATGGCAGTTTCTCAGTAATAACACTGAAGTCAAGCCAGATGGTCGAGCCGGCCTATTCGTGGTTAGAGCTTTCCCTAACACGTCTTTAGTACGAAACAATGAATTTCTATCAATGACATTAAATTGTGTTCATGTCTAACCGCCGTTATCAATAAAAGATCTTAATCGCTTTTCACGATCTATCTCAAAAATGGACTAATCAGAACAAAGTTTTTGACACACTTGCAAATGAGCTATTTTGATTGTTTCATTCTTAAAGTCAACTTGGTAAACGTAGCGTGGAACGCCCACTGGCCAGATGGCGCGACAACTTACACTAGAAGGCCGGCAGCGCCTGGATGCATAAAGCAGCAGACCGGGCTCTATGGCATACTTTGGAAGAAGCATATGTTCGGCAGTGGACTGCAACGGGCTCATGATGATGATTTTTGGATTCGGATTGAAGATTTAGATTGGGATCGTTTATTGAAAAAGACTTACCGCCATTTACAATAAGCGATCCTAATCGCTATACTCAAACTATCTCAAAAATAGACCAATCAGATCAAAGTATTTTATGACATGTCCACAATTGAGTTATTTTAATTGAGTCATACTCGGAATCGGTTTGAAGTTTGAGATTGCGATCGTTTATTGAAAACGGTTGTTAATCTTTGTTTTATTCATTGGAACACATTACATAAGAATCCTTGCTCGTTCCCTCGTGTAAATTGATATCTGCATTGTCGGTTACATTAAAATTGACGGAATCATAATGTATATTCTATACGTTTAATAAATTTTCATTTTCCTTAACGGTCATTAGAATAAAGCCCGCTCGAAGCCGGCTCAGCCACACGATTGCAAATCAACCACAACCACAATACAGCTACTAAACTCATGTTTATTACTATCTAGTTACGTATTAAACACATACCAGCCACTAATAAACGTTATATTAGTTGTGTTACACGCGGTTCCGCCCACATATATTGTTATCCAGGAGTAATATCGTTCTATTAGTGAAAGAATTATCAAAATCGGTTCAATAATTCCAGAAATTAGCTCCTGTAAACCTACAAACAAACTCACAAACGTTTCCTCTTTTTAATAATAGTATACATGTAGTGTATTGTCTCGCTCATTTTTGCACACGCCTTTATCCCTGAAGTGTAGGCAGAGGCGTAACTAGTGCACCCACTTTTCTCTGAGCATGTTCCACCCCATGATGTGCGGCGAGCCTATCGCTATATCAAGTATATATTCCAGACCCCGGGCAATACTAAGTCGAAGAACCCAATATCACTAACCGAACTGGGATTCGAACCCGAGGCCTCATAGGGGAAGTCGTGCCGCTCAGCACCTGAATACACTTAATTCTTCTTGCCCAATTCTTGTGCGCTCGGTCTCCACACAGAATGCATGCCCATGCACGGAGGGACATTTGTCACGGCCCTGAGCTCACAATTAAGTGTGTATACCACATGGTTGCCAATTCACATTGAGACCTGTCAGGGATCGCGAACTTTTCCTGACCTTTTCCTCTCCTCCCATCCTAAGAGGGTTCCTTCTCCTTCCCCCACATTTCCTTCCTCAGATATCGTGTCCCAACTTTACTCCAAGGCCGTGCAAGCACTACGCCGGAGGATTCCAGTATCCCATTCGCAAGTTTCCTCCGATGTCGATGCGGGGTCTGCTACACAAAAAAAATACACCAAAACCACTGCAAAATTCCTACAACCATACATAAATGTTACAAACAATCTTCCTTCTTCACAGAATAAACCAAACATCGAATGAAATGCCGCGCCATAACGATTCCGACGGGAATACGAGAAAGTCGAAGATATCAACTTTGATAATAGCCAACGCGACGTACAATGACACCGGCAATTACAGCTGCGTGTCGAAGTATGAAGACAAAGTGGAGCAGCAGGTCGTGTACTTGAACTTGAGTTTCGAGGGCCGCTTGTACAACAAGACTGCTAGTCCTATACGTGAAAATCTATCCGACGGCGCCAATCTGACGTTGAGCTGTATTTTTGAAGGTAAATATAATTTTAATGAGCATTGGTCTATTGTTAGAATGTTTGGGTGAAAATAAACTGACTAATAATAACCCAGTAATAACCGGAGATAGCTTTGTTGGGTGTGGTACGGACTGCCGAGACGAATGTCCGCAGGTTCGAATCCTAAGGGCGTACATCTCTGACTTTTCTATTGTGGTGTGTGTATTCTTTGCTAATTATCGCTTACTATAACAGTGAAGGCAAACATTGTGAGGAAACCTGCATACCTAAGAAGTTCTCTATAGGAATTTTGAAGTCCAACAAACCGCGCTAGGCCAGCGTGATGTACTAAGGTTTAATCCCTCTCAGTAGTAGAGGAGGCCCGTGCCCAGCAGTGGAACAATAAATAATACAGGGCTGATATTGTATTACATATAATAACAAGCAGCAGATATGAAGATTATCTCTCATTATCGTTATAAATTAAGCTAAAATAATAATATATATTATTCCTAAAATAAATATTTTTACAACCTATTTTCATGTTTTTCAGTATACAAACCTGCCGAGGTGAAATGGTACAAATTAGGAAACGACGGAGACGCCGCGAACCTCTCCGATCAACAGCAGAGGCAGCTGGACGCGCGGCGCATCGAAAGCACGGTCGTACTGCGCATCACCAACCCGGACAACGACAACGGCACGTACGTGTGCGAAATCATCGACACAGTAACCGGCAAGAACATATCTAACACGACAGACGTCTTCGTGTACGCCCAGCCGGTGATCATGATCGACAAAGTCATAGGAATAAACACCACGCAACTCTTCTTCAATTGGACTGTGAAGACGTACAACGCTCCGATAAACTACTATGTGCTGCTGACCGGGCCCAAAGGCGGTGATCTACGATCCTCAGCGAAGAAGATAGGCGAAACGAACACGTCGTTCGTGATAGACGATTTGAAGAAATCGACTGAGTACGTGATAAAGTTAGAGGTGAACACCACACATGGGGTAAGCAAAACACAAAACTTTGGCAAGACGCTCGATAAAGAACCCATTTTCGTCCCTAATATATCGATAAATGGTTTTTCGGCGACATCTGTGACGATTGGATGGGCGCCGCCGGAACCGGATATAGCCGAGTTGATACACTACTATCTGCTAGAGGCGAGGAAGAAGGAAGAGAATGTGACCAGACAGGCGTACCACTCGAGGGATAACAGAAACCTGCCGTACATGTTTGATAATTTGGAGCCGCACACCACTTACGTATTTCAGGTAATTTTCTAGACGGTTGATGTAAATTTCTCTAATATCAGATTTTATCGATAAACATTCCTATATTTTGATAACGTGCCACTTCGAACTCGCCAGACAGTTAGCTGCCTATGACACCTGTACGGTTAGTAAGAGTAATGTTGCGTGCAGGTGTGCGCGTGCTCGGACTACACGCGCACGTGCGGCCCGATGTCGCTGGAGATGGAGGCGGCCACGCTGGACGGCACGCCCGGCAAGCCCAGCCGCGTCAACGTCAGCTGCGACGCCAACGTCATGAACCTCACCTGGGGGCCGCCGGAGAAGCCCAACGCTGAGATCAAGGGATACACCGTGAGTCTATGCGGCTGTAGGACATTAATTAACTATATCACGTTTGTCATCGAGTATAGTAAACATATTCGTGTTACTTTCTAAAGTAAAGGTATCTCAAGTTCAAGTTCAAGGGCACATCTCATTAATATCTAGATCTATAACAAGAAACGAATATGTAACAAATAACAACAAAACTTCTTTAATTTTTTATTGCTAATTGAAGCTAAATTATAAACTAAAAATATATTTTTTTATAGTGTAAAAAATATAATTTTAGAAAATTTCTGTTTCCTAAACTTTTTACTTTTTCGGACATATGCCCTTTTCGAAATTGCATATTCAATTCAAAGTAACGTGAAAACTCCTAATTCCATCCACTTCACCTCAGAGGTTGGCAATCCTCTACAGTACGTTTCTGGCAACATTTTTACCAAGTACAAAGAAATCAAATGTTTAACGATTGTGTTACAGATGGAGTTAACCGGTAAAGCTGAGTACAAAGATCGCAACGGCAAATTAAACACAGCGACATGGGGCCCGCTGTCCAAGTTCATGGCTAACGACTCGACTAGCGTTCGGTAAGATAGCAGCGTCATGTCATTGCCAGAAAATTGTGACCTACCCTTTTTGATGTTATTTAATCATTATCCGAGCTAGTATGTAGTAAAGTTCGTACTCGGGATAAAGTATCCAATAGCGCTCTGGGATGATGTAGTTTCCTATTGATGAATGAATTTTCAAAATGGCATCAGCACATGGTTACTAGTTATTTGGAAACTATGCTCAAATAAATAGTAATAGTACTATATATGTCAATTAGCGAATGACATTTCAATGGACATTGTGAAACAGCCGTCTAATAACGTCAGGTTCAACGATCTGCAACCCAACACGAAGTACACCGTGCACCTGAGTGCGATGACGCGCACGCGCCGCCGCGGACAGAAGGAGACCAAGTACTGCACCACGGCGTACGCGCCGCCCGACCACCCGCCGCGGCCCAGGTGGAGGAAGGTACGCGCCACACCTTCCTACATTACTGGCATTGCCTTCAAACTCCTACTAGAACCTAGCCCTCAACTCTTAGAGCCAATTTTTTATGTAATAATAGGGTACCGGACTCATTTTTGTTCTTAACAATTAACAAATATTTACATAATATAAATTATAACACCAAAGAAATTATTAAAATCCAGTGAAAAATCAACAAGTTATAAGCATTTGAATTTCGGTGGAAGGGGTAATTAACAAGAAACAGAAAAGAGACAAAATATCCACATGTGACGTCATCGGGAATTACGACGCGTGCGAAAGAAAGAGATGAAGCGATATCCCCACATCGCGCCCACTTCTGCACATTACAATATTTTAAATATGAATTACTCGCTCATTTTTTAACCAATTTTTATGCTGTTTTCGCAGAAGTGCTTCTTTTTTGTACATTATTCTATGTGAAGCCATTACACATAGAATAATGTACAAAATCAAGCATAGGCCGGTCCCCTATTGTGACATAGTATTTAAATTCAACAATTTAATTTTGCATACCAACTACTGGTTAAATATGGTTGCTCTGAATAATTTAATGTATGATCATCTGTTTCACCCATGTTTGCAAAATAAATATATCTTTATCTTTATCAAGATATTATGATATGTCGCTCTGAGCGACGACACACGGTTCCGCCACGAAACAGGGCTTGCGACGAGGCGCGCGGTTCCGACGCAACAGCTCAGTGAACCGAAATTTACGAATTTATTGTTTGACCATAATATAACTATTAGCATTTGATAAGTAGCAAGGTCTGGAACGGTTACGTCTTCATGAGAATACTAAATAAACATAGCATATCATAATTGTAACATTATTTTTTAAATAAATTATATTTTATTGTCACATAATTGTTTATAATATTTTTTCTTTTTCCAGATATTGGAAGACGATAAATATCTTTTCAAAATGTATTTACCGAGGATATCGGAAAGGAATGGACCTCTTTGCTGTTACAGGTAAATACTTGTGTGTTTAGTAGATGTGTAGTTAATTATAACTATACTGTTTATGTTATGTACAGCATGTTGCGAAATATAGGGTTATAAATTATTACAAAGATTTTGGTTAAATTATTGTAATTATTATTTATTTTCATCGTTGTCATTATGCATCGATGATGACAGTTGCATGCAGGTAATTTTGAACATTGCTTGTGGGACGATATAATTTATATCCGTTTGAATAGCGACTACCGCAATAAGGTGTCAAAACCCGCAATAGTGTCCCACGTAAGTGTCGCATTCCGGGATCAGCCTGCGTATATCCGGTTCCAACAGGCATAATTGTGACCGTCGAGTGGTAATCATATCTCGGCAGTCGACATTTTATTGGACCCGACAACACTTACCATCAGATGCAACTTATACCTAAGCATGACGTCGTACAGTCTTGCAAATTCTTGCACAGTGGAGACGTAGCATTACTCGCGGTTTTGTTGCCGCCTCTAGAAATACATACACTACAGTATATTACCGTACAATTGTTGCAGAGTGTACATGGTCCGGCTGGCTCCAAACTCGGGCTGGCCGAAGCTCCCGCCGCCGAAGAACATTACCATTGTGGAATACGAGGAGGCGCACGCGCAGCACGCCATCGCCGGCGCATACATCGCCGACATATTCTCCAGGTAAATGTGCGGTTGTATGGGTGTAGTTAGTTATTTTACAGCAGGGCTTGCACGCCAGACTTATACGAATTTCGTATCCCTAATATTTACAGATTTTATAATATTTATTGGTTTTGAAAATTAAAAGTAACAGTAGACTGAAGAAACTTGCGGGCGGACACGTTTTTCTAAAATTATTAATTTACATATTACTTTTGTTTATTCTATAGCCCTTGCAATTACACATTATACTTGAAATACCATTATTTGATAGAAGAAAAGGAAACACCCTCTTTATTGATTTGAAACATCGCTTGAAAAAAGTCTGTCATGTCATCACGTGACAACGGTGACGTCATATTTTACCAAACAAAACAAAACTTATTGCGGCGATCAAACCAAAATATGACAAAGCGTAAAATGTGACGTCACGCGTGGCTCATTCATGGCCGTCCGTGTTTAGGTCCTTGAAATGTATAAGTAATAAAAGAAAACAATAATTGTACAGTTTATTTCCAATAAACTGTAAAATAATTGTTTTCTTTTAAGCTGCCATATACAACACGTTTCTTATTTTATTGTTATGACATTTAAATAGTAATTCTATTGCGGAACGGGACTTTATGTCCATATTATTTATATATTCATTGTCTCTAAATTTTTTTTATCGTTGCAGCGATAGATTCCCTAACGATTCCGAGTTGGTTTTGGGCGATGACAAAATGTTGTACGACAGAGACGACCCTGTATGGAAGAGAAAAGAATGTCTACAATGCCTGAAGAAGCCGAGGAGGTATGTCAAATAAGCTGTTTGCTACTGATAGCCTTTGTAGAGGAGACTGATTCGGGGCACATATATACAGGATGTCCCATAAAATAGTGTCAAGAGAATGTATTATTATGATGTAATGTGAATAGTGTAATTCAGAGATAGAGCACCCCTTGGGGTATCCGAATCACCCCCATGTATGTTCCGCGACTTTTCATAGTTTTCCAGTTATGAACATTGTATAACATACTAAGGATAAATGTTTTCCCGGGATAAAAAACATATAAATAAATTAAATTAAATATATTTTTATTTGGCACCAACTAAATATATACAGTTATATATTTTGACGTTTCCTTTTTGTATTAGAAGGCATTTCTCTCCTATATTTATTAATTAATATTTATACTCTATAGCACTCGGGAGTGATTTTTTTTACTAATAGTTTCCTATTAGTAAAAAAAATCAAAATCGGTTTAGTAGTTCCTGAGATTAGCCCCTATAACTCTAAAACAAAAAATCTCACAAACCTTTCCTAGTATGGGACCTGAAATAGCTAACGAAATCGATGTGTGTTACATCTATTCACTCTCAGGAAGATTTAAAGACTTGATACAATAACCGGCATGAGTCATGAGCACAGATGAATACATGATGATGACCTCGCATTTGTATAAATTTGATAAAATAATAAATTATCGTATATAAACGGAGTTATTTTTTATTAGGAAATTACACGAGTTGAAGTGTGAAAGAAGACAGAATGTACAGTTTTTTGTTTTTAGAACAAACTATGCAGTCACAATAAATTACATAACAAGGAGGTTCGTTCATATTTCTTCAAAATTTAACGAAAGTATAGGCTGGTACGTGCCAGCCAATACACAAATAGCATCGACTAAGAACCAATAGCGTAAAGTCAGAGAATGAAATTGACCAAATACGAACGTGCTCACGACTCGTGCCTCCATCTCGACAACTGCAATTAACACTACGCTAACTTGAAAATGTCAATTTTGAACGAGAGACGTTTAAAATGAAAAATAAGTTAAATTTATAATACTAGATTATTCTTGATGAGCGTTTTGTGTAATTGAAGAATTCTTTATATTATAGCAAAAAAAAAATTTTTAGCTTATACAAAATAAAGAAATAATAATTTTGCAGTCTCTCGGAAATTAACCAAAAATCGATTTAGCGTAGTGTTAATTGCTTGTATCGATCTGTCCGTTGCGTGTTGGCAGGACGCCGCCGCACAAGGTGTTGGAGTCGCCGTCGCTGGCCACGCTGCCGACCACCACCGTCACCAGCACCACGCTCGAGGACGAAGACTACGTCACTGTGGAAACGCCGCGCGACACGCCTACCAGAGACAAACGGAACGTCGACGGGTAAGGATACTAATAGGCTTCGTGAATTGAAACGTAACAGCTTGTGTTGAAGTTAATTTCGTGTTTTTTGTATGTGCACGACAAAGTGTCCCTACTGCGCCTGATGGTAAGTGGAGTGTGGTCCAATAGAATGTCGACTGACGAGAGATGATTATCCGTCGGCAGTCGACACAACTATGCCGGCCTGTTGGAACCGGATATATACAGGCCGATCTCGGAACTTAAAACACCTACGTGGGGCACTATTGCAGCTTTTAATATCTTGTTTATGGTGGTCGCTGTCCGGGCGGATTTAAAATATATCAATATAAAGTCGTAAGCGACAACATAAACTTTATAATTTAGTGACTTATTGTCAATGATGAAACTGGCCGTAAATGATATAAGGTAAATGGACCAATATTCACCCCCTTTTACATAGAACGTAATAGAACTCGATTATTTTGAGAAAGATCTTGCACGTGGATGAAGCCGAGGGCAAGACTTAGTATATAAATATACTTGTTATTTGACCACTGCAAAATTGACGATGTATTTATGTGCAAAAGCTTTAGTTTTAAAGTGAAATGCATGCAGCATTAACGGGGTGTTATGTTTGTTTCTAGAGATGACCCTACAATAGAAGCGGACGATTATTTCGTCGACGAAGATCTGCGGGTGAAAGACGGACCGCTGGACTCATTCTCCAACTACACGCTATTCGTCGAGTTGATAAGTGAGTTCACTAGTTTCTATCGACCGGTGAAAGGCTAATTGACTTTAGTGAATTTTTTGTGACACTAAGTTTCATACATTTTGAAAATGAGCAAATTTGCTATGTTTTTTTAACCTAGTAAAACGTTTTCGATCGACTTCTTTACTTGCACTTTTTACTATAATATTGTGTATAGCGGGGCTGCCCCACGAAGAGCCGCTCTTCAGCGAGTACGTGAACGAGTTGCGGCCGGCCGCCAGCCCGACCATACCGGTGCCGACTAGCGCTTTGGAAATAGCGTTGCAGGTAACTTAGATATAAACATTAGCTACTACATTCAGTTAAGACTGACAGGTGTATAATATAATGATAATAATAATATCAACCCTATGTTATATACTGTCCTACTGACGGGCACGGGTCTCTTCTGTTATTGAGGGGAATTAGGTTTTAGTCCACCACGCTGGCCTACTACGGATTGGTAGTCTTCACATATCCTCAAAATTCCTATAGAGAACTTCTCGTGCAGGTTTCTTGACCATGTTTTTCTTCATCGAAAGCAAGTTACAATTTACAAAGAATTCACACATAATTTTAGAAAAGTCATAGGTGTGTGTCTTTGGATTTTGAACCTACAGATTTCGTTTCAGCGGTCCGTTTCACACCAAACTAGGCTATCACCGCTCAATAGATGTATAAAAAATAGAAAATAATAGTAAAAGAAAAAAATCATTAGTGATGTAGTATAATTTAACTACACAATTGGAAAGCCGGAACTGCACCCCGTTTCCCAAGGGCGTAGATTTACCAATCGTGCGGCAGTTTGCAATAAAGTTGTTTAGTCTTAACCCACTTATTCATAAACGTTATTTATCTAAGGATGGAGCATTGCTGTGATAACAAGTCTGTTTCTCAGTGCTGATTGCATGACAGCCTTCGCAGTGCGTAGCCGTAGGGCCGTTGTGATAAGCTAATATTTAGATACAACTTGAATCTAGTTGGCTGTCAGATAATCAAAGATCTGAAACAGACTTGTTATCACAGCAATGCTCCGTCCTTATATAAGTAACGTTTAGGAATATGGGCGTAATGGTATAACATAACCCATATCAGTTTATTATTAAATCGATGGACAATAATTTGTGTTGGGTGGAGTATGCGTGAGCTGTGAGGTGTGGTGGCAGGTGGTGTGCGTGGTGGCGGGCGCGCTGGTGGTGTCGCTGCTGGCGTGGTGCGCGCTGGCGGCGCGGCGCAGTCGCAAGCCGCCGCACGGACACCTCGAGATGAACCCGCTGCAGGCGCTGCGGTACACAACACTACTAGAACCTCGTTTATTTACCACTTTATTTTGCAGTCCGCCATAGAAGTAGCTAAACAGTGTCAAAATTTCACAACGCTTCTACGTATTAACTTTAATCGACTTTTTTTTATCTAAAATAAAGTCAACCCTTCGAAGTTTATTTGACTAAATTGCTGTGGCGATATTATGTGGAAGACAAGGTTTTTATTACACCTGGAGTTAATGAGAATATGGAAACCCCATGAGCTCCACAGTACAATTATTCATCTATATATATAAAAATGAATTGCTGTTCGTTAGTCTCGCTAAAACTCGAGAACGGCTGAACGGATTTATCTTATCTTGGTCTTGAATTATTCGTGGAGGTCTAGGGAAGGTTTAAAAGGTGAGAAAAATTCGAATAATTGCCGGGAAAATCCTCAAAACAGCATTTTTCTATTTCCCATACAAACGTTTTCTAAATAAAATGGAGAGTCAATTTGTAATTTATTACCGCTGCATAAAGTTCAAATTCGCGTGCGCGTTGGAGGATCTAATATCGCGTTCTGAAACAACAAAAGTGAAAGTGAATCGCGAACGCGACAAAATTGCATAGTCTCAAAATACATAGTACATAAACAGTGGTCGGCTTCGAGAAACTCAATTTTAGCTAACTTCAGTTTTTAATCTGTCCGATTATTTTTTTAATAAGACTATATAGAAATCGAAAGATAAATCTTAAGTTTTGTCACAAATTAAATTATAAATCTTAAGTTAAATTTCTGAACGCAATCATAATATTTGACATTAGATTTGACAACCAACTAATATGTCAATCCATCCTGTCGCATTTCAGAGCACGGAAAAGTATTATTACGATATTATATCTTTGTGGTTACGTGCGCGAGAACTTTCTTTACTTTGGTGATCCTTTGTGATAGTGACATTCCAAGTAATGTGCTCTTTTGTGATAGTGACACTTTACTGCTAAATGAGCGGGAAATTTTCTCACTTTGATTAATTACAATTTACGATGCCGAGGAGAAGACGACCTGACTTAGGTCGTCGTAGTCAATCAAATGTGCGAAGAGCTACCTCACGTGCTAACCGCACTGATGACCAGAGACAGACAGATCAAGAAAATAGTCGTATTGCTATGTCAGAATTGCGTTCTTTAGTGAGTGACAATGTAGGAGATAGGCTATATTTATTATTATTTATTCAATAAATGCTTTTTTATTAAATACGGATTCGATTTGTTTGTTTTAAAATCATTTTATACAAAAGATTAGGTCTTTTATTTATCCATGGGGTAGTATGAAGTCTGCCGGGTCAGCTAGTAAGAAAATAAAATTTCAAAGGCGGTTTTAAATTTTGAATTTATTCAACTACTTTTATAGCCGAATGTACGTCATACAAAAATGTATTTAAATAATTAGGCGAAAGAGATACTTCTTTAAAACTGTGTGAAATAACTATAAAACTTCATTATTATTGTTTTAACACAGCAATCGACTAAACTATCAATCCTCAATACATAATGGCACTTACTGCACAGCAATACAGTCAAATATGACTTACGTTATTTAATACGATCGACGTGCCTAAACAGCATCTGAAACTCATTACGTCATTATAATATCACTTATGGTAACTTGTATTTTAGGTACATGGTCGGCTTTCGCGGTAGACAACAGCTGATACCCACAGTGCCGCCCGACATGCCGCCCATAGCCAAGGAGGACCTGGCAGAGGCGTACGCCGAGAGGCAAGCCGACTCGGACTACGGTTTCCAAAAGGAGTTCGAGGTGAGGTCACTATGTGTAGATGCTATTATGTTTATAAATAATTGGCTTTCGAGTACTCGTGTGTATGTAAATGCGGCTAACTATGTTCATATTGAAAATGCATGCAGTGATCGTCCTGAGTGTCGGTTCGTAAGCCGTTGGTGGGTTGCTCTTGCGCATGGTCGCTTAATTTCAAAAGGTTGTGAGCGCCTAAAGTGTTCACCCGAAAGTCCGGTATGTTTTTATAAGCCGACCCTGGTCAGAATAACAAACAAAAGTTATGTTAAAAAAAAATAAAAAAGTCGTACCGTATCCAAAACATCGTATTATCGCCCCTATTGAATAAAAAAAATGCATAATTTATTCATGTAATTACAAGTCAGTTCAATACTCAATTAATTGATACCTCCGCGTCGCCAACCATTCGTAAATGTCGCTAAACACATCCAAAAACGGTGTGAAGTTGTTGCAGATACTGCCGGACTGTTTCCCGGACCGCACCACGCATGCGTCCGAGGCGAGAGAGAACCAACCGAAGAACCGCTACCCGGACATCAAAGCGTACGACCAGACCCGAGTGAAGTTGTCGCAGATCGACAGCGTCACGGGCTCGGACTACATCAACGCGAATTATGTCAGAGGATATCAGGTATGAACCTCAATTATAAGTGACTACAAGTGAGATGTAATGGTGTGCATAGTCTGAATCAGCTTATTTATAAGTGAATAAATTGAGTTCTGGTGGTGTGTATCGTCTGAATGAAGGAACAGAGAGTGCACCTGTGTATTGCGCACAAACTTGTGTACTATAATATCTCCTGCGTACTTGACTGGTCTCCGTTGAGATTGGCCGCCGTAGCCGAAATTGGCTAGGAGGTAATATAACTATAATGTTGATCAAAGGTGTGGGATGTGTTCAAGTCACCAGATATGCCACTTTGTCCTACTGCATTTGTTCCGGCTTATATCGGTTCAAATCACTTTGGATCGGTGGCTCACTATTTCAAGTGTCATATGGAAATTACAAAATAATCATGTCAATAAAAATTTGACTAGACTAATTCACGGTCTCCCCTTTATTTTTCTTTCGGGATTATTGGTACCTATCACTTTGCACATTAATTTGCACATCAAATATAACAAAGAAACTTGTAGTAATGACTCAGCAAGGTGTTGGGATGTTCTTAAACCTGACATGGACGTTAACATGGGTTTGCATTAGTCACCCAGTCAGATCGATACGAAGAAAATTATCTGTCAGCAATATCATAGAATTATATAATTCGCACCTTTAAAATTTTAATGACGCAAATGCAAAAAAAACAATAAATTTAGTTTATAATCCACAACATTTGAAAAGTGACAAACTATCGAAAGCAACATATACTTTCGTATTGTATGGCAAAGGCAAAAGGTAAAATTTTCCGAATGGAAACCATATAGGTACTGATATGCATAAATGCGGTCTTCAGATCTTTCTAATGATAATTAGATTCTACATAAAGTGAAGTCGGCAGCAATCGGGTCATATGGACCCTTTGCCGCTGATAGGTGTTATTTATTTACGACGTGCATGAAAATAGAAATACTTTAATTTTTAGTACGTATTTGTTTTCTTACCTCTTCCTTCACAAATTCTAAGATATATGTATCGGTGGATAGTATATCTGCCTGCACAATACACACATTTCGACACACTAAAGGCGACTTTATGCTCCTAAAAATAACTGTCAATTTGCTCGTGACTATCTTCACTCTGGTAAATTATTAGTTTAGTAAGAATAAGAGACCACATTACTTAAAATGATGTTAATTCGTCGGCTTTAATGGAACGCTGATTGTCTGCCGATGAGTATACACTATACATGTAAATTATATTTTGAGTTCAGTTTATATAACATAGGTATTTTATATTTCACAAGATTCACAAATTTCTAGTATTTTATCGTTAATTAAGCAATAGGTATCCAAATAAAAGAGTAGAATATGTTTATAGATTTTCTTGGTTTCAACTAAGCTTATTATGACTATATATGACTTCAGACTTTGTGTTATTTGGCTATGTCCTAAATTGTGTTTGTCTGTCTGTCCCTCCGCTTACTAAGGACCCCTTGGAGCCTCATCAGGTATTGCATGCAATGCTTAATATAGTATTCTATTTTGTTTCGTATTATTCAATAGACGCGCCCCTATCACATCATGTTACAAACACGGCGGAAAGTGCACTAACGCCTCTGCCTACCCCCATGGAGACAAAAGGAGTGTGTCACACTACACATATCCGTAGCGTTTTGTTGAAGAATTGTCATTTATTTTTTATGTTATTTTAAGTATCACTATCATGTTTTTAAAGTTTATAGTAAAACTATTGTAATGTAATTCTTGTTTCATACCATATCTTCAATAAAAAGTTACCTTATTTAATACGACGAAATTTTAAAGGCCGAAATATCCATGCATATTAATTATTTTAACGTTTTTCTTTCAACTGCGAGAACTAATCACCAACTAGACGTGAATTTAAATTCTTTACTTGTCAATACTTGTTTAGTTACCCAGATTAAAGGTGAAACAAAATGTATGAAAAATGGACCTTAAGCTATAACCTTAACCCCAGATGGAAAAAGAGAGGTGTTATAAGTTAAAGGTGGGCAACTGTATGTCTGTTGTGACGTCGTAAGTCCCAAACGAGGGGACCGATTTTGATGTGTTTTTTAAAGCTGATATAATTGCTTCTTGGCTATAATTTTGGAAGATCTATTCAGGCGTTTGAGGATCATCAGTTCTTTTCCTACTTTCCTATTATATTTATCATTTCATTTAGCCCGAAAAAAAATATTATTAAACATAATGTAATACTAATGAAATTTTACTCACAACTATTAAACCAACTTAACTCCTAACCAGGAAGGAAAACAGTTCATATGCGCGCAAGGCCCCACCGACGCTACAGTGAATGACTTCTGGCGAATGATCTGGGAGCATGGTTTGGAACTGATCGTGATGCTGACCAACCTCGAGGAGTACTCCAAGGTGAAGTGCTCCAAATACTGGCCGGACGAGGTGCGAGGGGCGAAGGCGTTTGGCAATATCACTGTGCATCATGTTGGGGAGAAGAGGTGAGGTTTATGGTGTAAATACGTATCTTAAACTCCATGCATTGAGCAGCTGTCAAAAAATTTGCTAACTTAAAATGGACCTTATTTCATGCCCTTTCAAGTCTACCTCAATTAATTAGCAAAAAATAATTTACCTTATTTCCATGACTAAAGTCGCTTTCAATTAATTAGCACAAAAATATACCTTATTTCATGCCCATTAAAGTCGCTCTCAAAAGGCTGCCTGTAGCCACTTATTAATTGACAGTCAACTTGATTGGTAAAAACAATTATGTAATATAATCTACATTATATGTATAGTAAGATAGGGGTAAAAATAAATGTGTGTGTGTCCAAATTTGTTCAGTATATTTTACGTTATGAGCAAACAATTCACAGGTTTTACAAATGTATTACAATATTTAACGTCTATACATACAGGATGTTTAAAAAATTAGCATTAAAATTTCATGAAAGTCAATATAAAGCAAAAATGTGTCTTTTTTTCAGATACTCAGACTATATTGTGAGAGAATTAAAAATAACCAAGCAACCGACTAACGCGGATGGCCAACCCATTGTTGAGAATAATGGAATCGCTAAAAGAAATGGAGGTACGTTACTATTAACTTTTTTTGTTGGTGATAGGGTAAGATATATTTTATATCCGCCCGGATAGCGACCACCGTACACAAGGTGTTCAAACGCGCCGCAGTGGCCTATGTAAGTGTGTCGCGTTCCGGGATCACCCTGTGTATATCCGGTTCCAACAGCCCGGCATAATTGTGGAGTTTTCCATACGGGAAACGTACTTAAGGATTAAATTGCATTACTTTATAATCTTCAGAAAGATGAGCTAAGTACGGACATATAATTTTTTTTTTATAAATAAGTAAATAATATGGAAGAAAAAAAAATTGAATCAGTGACATATTCCTGTCTCACTATTACAAGGTTCTGTGTTATATTTGACGTTCGAATTAAATTATATGTGTCACATAATTCTAAATAGTTTTCAGTGAAAATTTCCAATAATGTCGAAAGATAAATAAAGAGGAGACCATGAATTATTGTCTTTTCAAATATTTACTAACATGACATTTTTTTATTTATTTTTACAGCATACGTAAAAATTAACGAACCTTGTAATAATGAGCAGACTATATTATATAAAGACAGATAAAATTTGTATAAAACCCAGTTGATCAATGGCGTTGACTGTGGCACAGATGTGAAGGAGCCGTCGGAGTGCAGCGCGCCGACGTCGCCGCGCGAGCTGAAGGAGGCGGAGGCGCGCACGGTGCGCCAGTACCACTTCCTCATGTGGAAGGACTTCGCCGCGCCCGAGCACCCGCACTCCATACTCAAGTTCATCAAGGTCAGCTGCTGTCAACTCCTCATATTTTGAGGTGTTCAGATCCATGGTTAAGATAAGTAAAGTGGGTTTGGGCAACTTCTGCTGGAGGTTTAAATATTTTTAAATGTTAAAAACTGTTGTATACGAAATATTTTTAGCTTTAGTGGTTTGGGTATCAGCCCTTAAAACACCATTATAAGACACATACTGTAGAATGTAAACCTTATTTCTATACCAGATAATCTTGGTAAATTATTAATTCTAAGAGTTCAATACTAATTGATGCCTGTTTCCGACAAATTATCCTAAAGTCAAATTTGAATCCAATCAAAATAAGTAATTTGTAAGCATGTCAAAACATACTTAATTCTGTTTAATCCATTTTCGCGATCAATCGATAAAAATCGGTTAGCATCGTTTATCGACATCGACAGCGATTAGAAACTACTGATTATTGTTTTGGTTCTTCACTCTTCACGTTCTAAAAATCAGTTAAGACCACTATTAAATTTACCATTCAAAATAACAAGGAAAGAATATCGAAATAACTGATACAAGTTTATTTGTGTTGTTATATAGCGCATGAACGAGGCGTGGTGCAACATGGTGGGCCGGCCCGTGGTGGTGCACTGCTCGGCTGGCGTGGGCCGCACCGGCACGCTCGTGGCGCTGGACTGTCTGCTCGACCAGCTGCGCGCCACCGGACACGTCGCCGTCTTCAACACCGTCGCCGAGCTGCGGCGGCAGAGGAACTTCCTCGTGCAGTCGCTCGTGAGTGACCTGAGTGTTATGTTAGCCTGGTACTTATGATCGAGTCAACGAGCACAGATAGAGGAAAGACGTGCAGTCGCTTGAACTCTCCAGTGTTATGATAACCTAGTACTTATGATCGAGTAAACAAAATGCACAGGTAGAGGAAACACGTGCAGTCGCTTGAACTCTCGATTCCTATGATAGCTTGGTACTTTTGATCTAGTCAACAAAATGCACAGGTAGAGGAAACACGAGCAGTCGCTTGAACTCTCGAGTGTTATGATAACCTGGTACTTCCTTCTATTTTCAACATCATTGAGAAATATACACGCAAGTAGAATAAATAATGTTACAACCACTGTAAGTGATTTTTTTAAATGTTATGGTGGCCTAGTACATCACGAATATCATCTCAACAATATTGATCTTCCAGAAACTTCTTATACTAATATATCCAGTGCGTTATGAGAGGCAAGGAAGCATTTTTTTCTCACATTCACAGTCGACCAGTCTATAGTATATATTTTGACAGTAAATTATTTCAACGATCTTGCTTGATGCCAGATATAGACAAAAAATCGTGATACCTACACAATCAAAGATAAATTTAACATAATAATGTACGTTTCCAGAAACAATACGTGTTCGTGTACCGCGCTTTAGTCGAGTATGCACACTACGGCGACACGGAGATCCCCGCGTCGCGGCTCAAGGCGGCCGTAGATCGGCTCAGGAACACACCTGAAGGTGCCGATAAGTGCCTCATGGAGCATGAGTTTGAGGTAAAAAGATAGACTTATCATTTTGGTTATAGAAACCTATCTTAAGAGTTTTAGGATTTCGATTTTGAGGCACAAAATTAGGCAGTGGTGGTATTAGTGGTCCACGTTGTAAACGCTACTATGTTTTACAGTTTTAATGGACTAATTTATTTAGGACAATGCTATTGTTTTCTCGAAAGCAAACATAACGCGATACTTAGCTTTTGCATTTCATATGATGACATATATTTTCTGTCTTCCCCAATATTTTTTTTCTTTCTTTAAAATTGGCTTATTTTTTTGGTAAGATAAGTATAACCTAAGCTTTAAAACTAGTAGACATGTGTGAGTATATTGATATAGCGCATCGTGTCGGCGCCGGTGTCGGAGGCGCTGAAGTCGTGCGCGGCGGGCGCGGCGGAGGAGGTGCGCGCGCGCAACCGCAGCCACGACTGTCTGCCCTACGACCGCAACCGCGTCATACTCACGCCGCTGCCCGCCAGGGACTTCTCCACCTACATCAACGCCTCATTCATTGAAGGTAAACAGGCATTACTAACAACAACGAACAACCTTGTGCATTATTTAACAATAATAAAAGTTTAGAACAAAATATTACGTCACTTAGCTAAGGGTGTTATAACATCTATATATATATATAAAAGAATGTTGTGTTAGTTACACTATTTATAACTCAAGAACGGCTGAACCGGTTTGGCTGAAAATGAGTAGGGAGGTAACGTAAAACTAGGAGACGGACATAGGATACTTTTTATCCTGTTCCCATGGGAACGGGACGTGACATAAAATGTGGTATAACAAAACAAAATTTGGCATGGAGATAGTTTAAAACCCTTTGAAGGTTATAGGCTAGTATCCCGGGAAAATATATTGTGCGACTTTTATCCCGGAAAACTCCTGCGACGCCGCGAGCAAAAGCTAGTTTCTGATATAAGTAAAATTAATTCCTTGAATATTGCATGTTAGTAATTTGTCCCTTTTACTTCTACCTATCAATAAAATATTTTTTCAATTTTTCAGCCTACGACAACTCGGAAGGTTTCATAATAACGCAAGATCCATTGCCCAACACGATCATGGACTTCTGGAGGATGGTATCCGAACATAATGTGTCGACAATCGTAATGCTAAGTGAGGTAAATATATCATAATAACACAATATTATTTGATGTAAGTTGCAAGAGGTCGCTGTATGCGGGCCGCTTGCGGGTTGATCTGGAAATCTTTGGAGAAGGCTCGTGTTCAGCAGTGGACATCCTGTGACTGTTAATGATGATGATGATATGATGTTTCACTGTAGACACTCTCCCACCCTCACACCCACCACTACAACTCCTGTAAGCGAGAATCGGCAGTGGCAAGCATTTTATGACACCGAGCAGTGAAGCTCGGTGAATCTCAGGGAAAACTAATTTGTCATCATCCCGCAATGAAATTAACAGAAAGATAGGGAGGAGTGATAAGCGGCGATAGCTTAGTTGGGTGTGGAACGGACTGCCGAGACGAATGTCCGCAGGTTCAAATCCCAAGGGCACACACCTCTGACTTTTCTAAAAAATCATGTGTGTATTCTTTGTGAATTTATCGTTCGCTTTAACGGTGAAGGAAAACATCGTGAGGAAACCTGCACATCTGAGAAGTTCTCTATAGGAATTTCGAAGGTGTGTGAAGTCTACCAATCCGCACTAGGCCAGCGTGGTGGACAGAGGCGGCTCGTGAAATTTTGATGGGGGTTCACAAAAATAATTGAAAAACTAGAGCTTACTATTTATTTTATTTGTATTTAGCCGCATTTCTTTTCACACTGTTTAATAAAAGATATACTGTATTGTTTCATTTTAACACAAAATATCGCGCACAAACTATTTTTAATACTCGGCGCGCGCACGGCACAGCTGGCTGAACGACAACTGAGTGACGCGTGAGCGGCGCTCCAGACTACGCTAATTTCTCATACGATATCTTTTGTTTCACGCGTCAGCCCGAGTCGAGCTCTCTCTTTCGCACTCATTGAATACAGTACTACGAGTCATACTAAACTTCGTTTCATAGGAGCACAATCGCTGGCGCTCCACTAGTTACAAATTGACGCTACATGTACCTATATAGGTAACTAGCTTTTGCTCGCGGCTCCGCCCGCGTTATAAAGTTTTTCAAGCTAAAGTTTTCCGTTATAAAAATAGTAGTTTCCTGGGAGCCTATGTTCTTCCCAGGGGTCTCAAACTGTCTCCATACCAAATTTCATCTTAATACGTTGGGTAGTTTTTGAGTTTAACACGTAACAGACAGATGCAGCGGGGACTTTGTTATATTATTTAGAACTTTTAAGTGAAACAATCCCGTCATACATCATTGTTGCATAACTTTAACCGTTTACGCAGCGCAGGCAACGGAAGCTCTCAAAACTCATAATTTTCCCCGTTTTTGCAACATGTTTCATTACTGCTCCGCTCCTATTGGTCATAGCGTGATGATATATAGCCTATAGCACTCCAGGAACAAAGGGCTATCCAACACAAAAAGATTTTTTCGGTTCAAACCGGTAGTTCCTGAGATTAGCCATTACTGCTGCGCTCCTATTGGTCATAGCGTGATGATATATAGCTTATAGCGGTCCACAAATAAAGGGCTATCCAACACAAAACGATTTTTTGGTTGAAACCGGTAGTTCCTAAGATTAGCCATTACTGCTCCGCTCCTATTGGTCATAGCGTGATGATATATAACTTTGAGCACTCCACAAACAAAGGACTATTCAACACAAAAATATGTTTTCAGTTCGAATCGGTAGTTCCTGAGATTAGCCATTACTGCTCCGCTCCTATTGGGTATAGCGTGATGATATATAGCCTATAGTACTCCACGAACAAAGGGCTATCCAACGCAAAAAGAATTTTTCAGTTTGGACCGGTAGTTCCTGAGATTAGCCATTACTGCCCCGCTCCTATTGGGTATAGCGTGATGATATATAGCCTATAGCACTCCACGAACAAAGGGCTATCCAACGCAAAAAGAATTTTCAGTTTGGACCGGTAGTTCCTGAGATTAGCCATTACTGCCCCGCTCCTATTGGGTATAGCGTGATGATATATAGCCTATAGCACTCCACGAACAAAGGGCTATCCAACGTAAAAAGAATTTTTCGGTTTGGACCGGTAGTTCCTGAGATTAGCGCGTTCAAACAAACAAACAAACAAACTCTTCAGCTTTATATAATAGTACTAGCTTTTGCTCGCGGCTCCGCCCGCGTTATAAGGTTTTTCAGGCTAAAGTTTTCCGTTATAAAAATAGTAGTTTCCCGGGAGCCTATGTTCTTCCCAGGGTCTCAAACTGTCTCCATACCAAATTTCATCTTAATACGTTAGGTAGTTTTTGAGTTTAACACGTTAAGGCAGACAGATGCAGCGGGGGACTTTTGTTATATTATTTAGAACTTTTAAGTGAAACAATCCCGTCATACATCATTGTTGCATAACTTTAACCGTTTACGCAGCGCAGGCAACGGAAGCTCTCAAAACTCATAATTTTCCCCGTTTTTGCAACATGTTTCATTACTGCTCCGCTCCTATTGGTCATAGCATGATGATATATAGCCTATAGCACTCCAGGAACAAAGGGCTATCCAACACAAAAAGATTTTTCAGTTCAAACCGGTAGTTCCTGAGATTAGCCATTACTGCTCCGCTCCTATTGGTCATAGCGTGATGATATATAGCTTATAGCGATCCACAAATAAAGGGCTATCCAACACAAAACGAATTTTTCAGTTAAAACCGGTAGTTCCTGAGATTAGCCATTACTGCTCCGCTCCTATTGGTCATAGCGTGATGATATATAACTTTGAGCACTCCACAAACAAAGGACTATTCAACACAAAAATATTTTTTCAGTTCGAATCGGTAGTTCCTGAGATTAGCCATTACTGCTCCGCTCCTATTGAATATAGCGTGATGATATATAGCCTATAGCTCTCCACGAACAAAGGGCTATCCAACGCAAAAAGAATTTTTCAGTTTGGACCGGTAGTTCCTGAGATTAGCCATTACTGCCCCGCTCCTATTGGGTATAGCGTGATGATATATAGCCTATAGCACTCCACGAATAAAGGGCTATCCAACGCAAAAGATTTTTCAGTTTGGACCGGTAGTTCCTGAGATTAGCCATTACTGCCCCGCTCCTATTGGGTATAGCGTGATGATATATAGCCTATAGCACTCCACGAATAAAGGGCTATCCAACGCAAAAAGAATTTTTCAGTTTGGACCGGTAGTTCCTGAGATTAGCCATTACTGCCCCGCTCCTATTGGGTATAGCGTGATGATATAAAGCCTATAGCACTCCACGAATAAAGGGCTATCCAACGCAAAAAGAATTTTTCAGTTTGGACCGGTAGTTCCTGAGATTAGCCATTACTGCCCCGCTCCTATTGGGTATAGCGTGATGATATATAGCCTATAGCACTCCACGAACAAAGGGCTATCCAACGTAAAAAGAAATTTTTCGGTTTGGACCGGTAGTTCCTGAGATTAGCGCGTTCAAACAAACAAACAAACAAACAAACAAACAAACAAACAAACAAACAAACAAACAAACAAACTCTTCAGCTTTATATAATAGTATAGATAGATATAATAGACTTTTTATAGGCATAGTAAAATATAAAGAATGTAATGTAAGGATCTTATGTATTATAAATATATATTAATTATTAAATTAGCTAAGTATGTAATTTTCGTGGGAGTGCACTGCACCAGCGCTCTTTCGGATGAGCCGCCACTGGTGGTGGACTAAGGCCAAATCCCTCTCAGTAGTAGAGGAGGCCCGTGCTCAGCAGTGGGCAAGTATATAATACAGGGCTGATATTATTATTATTATAGGGAGGAGTTGGAAATATTAATTGTTTCATTGTAGAGTGTAAACAGCACCTTGTGGTAGGTCTCTCATATGCGATGGGCTTTCTGGATAGTTTTTTTTTTTTTTTATACGTGCACAGTAAAGTGACCACACTGCAGGTGATGGTAAGTGGAGTGGGGTCCAATAGAATGTCGACTGACGAGAGATGATTACCCCTCGACAGTCGACACAATTATGCTGGCCTGGTGTACAAAGGCTGGTCCCGGAACGCGACACTTACGTGGGCCACTATGGCAGGTTTTAACATCTTATGTGTAATGGTCACTGGTCGTTATCTAGACGGATAGTAATAAAATGCCGTGCTACTGTTTGTGTGTGGTCGTATGGCTTACCATCAGGCGAACAGCAGGCTCGAAATCATTATTTAAATGTAATAAAAATCATTTTTACACCAATATAATTGTTCGCAGATGGGTGAAGGCAAGTGCCCGCGGTACTGGGACGACGGCACGGCGCAGTACGAGCACATATCGGTGCAGTACGAGGAGAGCGAGTCCTGTCCGTATTACACCAGGCGGCAGTTCAGAGTTATTAATAACAAGGTACAGACATTCTATTTTTTGAGGGTTTTATTCCAAACGGGGTGAGTTAACATATCCTATTCTAGGGGGAAATGGTTAATATAAATGTTGTCTTTAGCAACATAAAAAACCATTGTAGATTTTATGGAAGTTGTTCATAATCATTTTACTTCCTGGCGTTTATGATCTCCTGGTACACAATTGTTAATTATCATAATTGTTTAATTTTATTACTTTCCCATTAGCAACACTTTAGTTGCATCCATGTCACGAGCGTTCTTTAAATGCCGAAAAAAATGTTTACCATCATGTGCACCCAATACGATCACCAACTCATAATGTAACCATACTTTACTATAGTATCAACGAATGTTCATGTTTACCTAATACGATTTCGCACCAATAATAAAAGCACACTTTATAAGATGCACTATAGTATATATGTATGTACAGAGCGGCGAGGTGTCGTCGGTGCGCCAGCTGCAGTACCAGGGCTGGCCGACGGCGCCGGGACACGTGCCCGAGGTGACGCGCGGCCTCGCCGAGCTGGCGGACGCGGCCGATCCGCTGCACACGCCCACCATGCTCGTGCACTGCCAGTGAGTATCGCACTACACCCCTATTAGAAACAAACTTTATTCTTCAACTCATACGACTCATGTTTCTTTGATGAGTGCAATGATAGTAGTTTGTGATTTAACATTCTGAATTGTCTTGCTGTTGTCTAAGAGCAATCTGGCGACTTACTGTCAATAGAGGGGTTTGGTCGTCTCCTGATTTACTAAAGCGGTCAAAGAGTGGACAGAATAGTATGGCGACGCGATGCTGTACTGTTGGATATACATAGACCGAACTTCATTATTATATAGTCGAGAATCAGTGTTGCGTCGTCCCGCCGTATCCGTTGTTTGACGAGAGCTTTACTGCACAGTGGGCCGAGTTATAACGGCAATATGTGGAAAATTAGAGCCCACAAGCATAACCGATGCATGTGAGTAATGTGTGTTGTTGCAGACTGGGCACGGAGCGGTCGTCGCTGTTCGTGGCGCTGTGCATCCTGATCTGGCAGCTGCGCGTGGAGCGGCGCGTGGACGTGTGCTGCGTCGCGCGCAAGGTGCGCTCGCAGCGCGCCCGGACCATCGACACATTCGTGAGTACCGCGCGCACGCATGCGCACACGCACGCACACACGCACGCACACACGCACGCACACACGCAGGGAGAGAGAGAGATACAAAAACATAGTATTGGCCCACATAATGACATTTGTCTTGGCTCTCACCAACTGAACCTATAGTAATCTTCGTTAGTGTGTAAGTTTTGCCACCTGTTTCTGTTGCTAAACGTGAAGCTGATCTCGTCCGACCGTCTGATGGATTTACGATCTCTCGGACGTTTGCCGTCGACTTTAACAGTAACCATAAGTTATATAGTCGTTATTCAATGTATGAAATATGCCAAGTGCAAATCATAAACAACGCTCTCTGAGCAACAAGACATCTTAAAATCCTCAATCTTCATCACTTTTTCTAACCCATTTACTTCTATTTCAGTTACAATACGAATTCCTCCACCGTGCCATACTAAACTACGCAGAGTTGCACAATCTACTAGAGGACAGTTAAACCTCCGATACGTCGTGTCAGGTACATGAGAATCTATGGTGGTAGAAATAAGAGCTGTTTTCATACAAACCGTGCAACAGGGATATATATAAATTAAAAAAAAATCCGTTGTAAGATTTTATATTAACCAAAGAGTTTCACACGCAATTGTTTAGATTAAAAAATCGGATCGCACGTTTTGTATGAAAACATCGCTTCGTTGTAATGTGAAACTTATCGGGCCTATATTTAAGGATGTTTTTCCTTTGAAACAATTCTCAATTTTGCTACCAAACACTTTTATATTAGTCGGATGTGATTATGCAATAAAGATATAAAACCAAATTTAAAATAATCAAAATACAATACGTATTATATTTAAGTTAAAACAACTTATATAATAATTGCTATTTAGGACCAGGATAATGAATACAAAAAAATGTGGCATGTATTTCGTAAATCATTGCTTCCTTAGCGTTTAATAATAATAATAATTTAAATTATACCAACTTAATATTTCGACATGGAGTTTTTTTTTACAAATCCCAGTTTTGTCCTAGATTGCATAATCACGTCCATTGTAAGTGTAGGTTTTGTATATTTGGTGTAATTTTTATTTCATATATTTCTTTCGTACGTCTTCGCCGCCTTTCCCCGCGATGTTTCTAAAACGTGTGAATTAATTTAATATTATTATTATTTTATTATCCTAGTAGGTGCTTCAATTGATTTAAGACATTTATTTAGTGACAAAAATATTTTTAATTTTTATTTAATTGTGTGCCAGCATTGTACAAAACGGTAAACGTGTTCGAAATTCAAAATTAAATGAAAAATACTATTTTTTTTTGTGACGAGAAACTTTATGCAGTGATTCAGCCCAATTTTATTTTATTTTTTTAATTGTATAAGTTTTATTTTGTTTCGCACGTGACTGATTCCAGAATTAAAATTATATTGTAAAACTTAATACAAATTGTACACTGTGGGCGCACATATTGTTTTATCTCAATGTTATTTTAATTATTATTTTTAATTACAATGTTATAATCTGTGTACAAAGACAATCACCGTGTTTTTTTCTAACTCAAATATAAGTGAATCTAGTTGATAGTTTTGTACTGAGAGTAATGACGCGTCGCTTTTGCTTGTTATATTTTCGTGATGTCCAAAAATACGACATTTTTAATGTAACGACAATTGTATTTTTTGATATCCGTTGGTAATGAGTTTTCCGAACGAATTTGAATTTTGAACAAATATTTAAATATATCTTGATATCAATGAAACATAGTAAAAATGACAGCAGTAATGCAGACTTTGACTTCGCAGAGATTAATCGGCACAAATATAAATTAGGCTATTTTATGTTAATTTCAATAGCATTGAAAGCTACTGCCATAATATTAAGGAATATAGGGCTGTCACCACTCCTCAAATGTCATCAACGTAATATCAAAGTTTTTGGTTTTAAAGGCCTTAATTATTTTTTTATAAAATTACATCATTAAATGCAGTACAAAAAAATTCGTTCGGAAAACTCAAAATCGCAAAAAAAAAATCACAAGCCTAGTTATAGATCTGTTTTGCGTAGGTGACCCTGTACGACGGTATTGATAACAATACCAAATATGATAACGTGTCCAAAGAGAAAACGAGCGTTAGTATTATATCACTGAAATAAAAAAAAAATGATGAAAGAAGTGTAAAAGTAAAAAAAGAATTCTATGTATTTATTTTGATAACTAAAGAGGCCATATTTTATTGCATTTTGATAACTTTCACGTTTTTTAATTTTATTTTGTATATCAATAGCAAAGTTATTCGGTAATGGTTTTATGAAAACCTATTAAGGATTACAGTTAAGGCCAAATAAATGTAATACCCCAAAATTTAGCACAAATTTTTAAAAGGCTCGTGCACATATCAATGTTGTTTGACGCAACGATCTTTTGTCGCAGTGAAATATGTATGGGAATGTGTATGAGGCTTAAGAATTGTTTGAATGTGCACGGTCCGCGTCTCACAATTTTTGATGTATTTACTAAATTTTCGTTTTAGAAATTTTGTTTTTTTTTCTCCCTTTTGACAACGTGCAAGTGATTATTGTCTTGTACGGTGGACTGTCTAACGTATTTGTAGTGTAAGCTGTATGTTTAGATTTTGTATGAGCTAAACGAAATATACAATATGTTGACGTTGGGTGGGTGATGTCGGGTTGCGATGTTTGTATTGGTCCAAGTGATTATTCTAAATTTTATTTGTAGTTTTACATCCGTATTCTCATACGTTAACTAAGTATTAATAATCCTATACTAAATAATGTTTTTTCGGCATGAAAGCCTTCGCCGTGCGCATGCGCATATACGGTGCTCTTATTGGCTATTGCGATAAATAATAGGCAGACAACTATGGAATTGTCAAATTGCACTCAACGCACTATGAGTTCTCGTAGTTTTGAATACGGTTGATAATACAATACAAATATTGTCATAAACATGTACTATAATTCCTTGTTCCTATATGTTGCCAATAAAATATATTAATTGAATTATTTAAATAAATTTTCAAACACAAAAACACTATGACATATCTTATATAACTGCCAATACAAACATAACAACACTTCCATACATTTGTATGTATGTCGTCCAGTATGTAATGCCGCGGAGGTCGTTTTCAGACCCAATTTATGATAATACGGGACTAGCGCGCGCTTCCCGTTCGTAACAAATATGTTGTGTTCAATTACTATTCCTAGTCTTGAGAGATTTTTTTATATCTATTTGTGTTGTAATGCTACCCACCTTTTCCGGTTTTGCAGCGTGAATATATGCTTTTATTCCTAAGCTTTGTGTACAATACTTGGGTGTTGTTACAAGCGATAAAAAGGCAATGTTACCGCACAGGACAAACCTTATATCTTTGAGTTTGAACTTAACCTCGTTACGATTAAAGTTCCATTTCACATCACCGTCTCTTATATATTCGTATAGGCACGGAAAAATATAACAGAACAGAAAATTTTCATTAGATTTTCAACTTAACCTTCTTACGAATGAAGTTCCTTTTCAAACATCTCACCGTCTCTGATCTCCCGTAATGTGTTCAAGTATGGACGGGAAGCGCGGCGGTCACCAGTGCGACTGATTCGAGTGCGTTGGTTTCTAGCTTTTTTATATTAATATGAATGGATGGTAATGTTTATTAGCAACGATTAAGTGAAAAGATATAGCTGTCAGCCATTCAGGTAAGGAAAGAACAATGGCGGTCTGCCATGAAAAATTTTTGGTATATTTTGAGTGTGTGAACGAAATATATTTTAAAATTCAAATTTCGAATCCCTGAGCAAATTTTGTCGTATTACTATTGTTTTATCAACTAAAGAAGATTCTAATATGTACCTATGTATTCTCAAATGCTTAAAAAACTTGGATAATTTAAAAAAATATTATAATATATTCTAATAATTATTAAAAGACGATTGCTTGATTTAATGACGACATACAGAGGTGACATGACGCCTCCATGCAAAATCAAATAAACATAAAAAATATTTTTTTATAGGCTTAGATTCGTTTAGAAATTGTAAGAAAATTACTTATTTGTAACAATGATATTTATAAACACTTGAGAATTCCATGAACGAATAATTCGCCATTCTTTATGAATGCTAAACGCAGTAACAATGGGTTGTTTATTCATCTTTTGTGTTTGTGTTGTCTCTGTCGTCCAATAGTAGTGTGAAAGAGACATTCCCGCCCTCGCACCCACCACTACAACCCCTGTAACCCAGGATCAACAGTGGCACGCATTTTATGACACCGAGCAGTGAAGCTCGGCGAGTCTCACGAAACACTAATTTGTGCTGTTTGAAGACCACCGTCAGTGTAAATTCAGCATTCTAGGACAGTATTATGATATCTTTGTTTAGTCCAATCCAGGTCTTTTATATAACCAATCACTGTTTACTGACTGCAACAACTTGCTCAATTGCATAAAACTCATTATATTAATTGCATATTTGAAAAAATCCTTTTTTATATACAATGCTAGTTTTACATATTTGTGGGTTAGGCCACTTTGATCTATCGACTGACAGTGTCCCTAAACATGAAACGCATAAATTATAAATAAATTTTGTAAAATTTGATCTAATATTATAGATAATTTGTTGCTAATAAACAATACTTATTTGTGAAAATGTAACTATGTTACTTTTTATATTAAATAAATATAGATAGTAAGTTAGGCTAGATGAAGAAATCGGTGACAAATAAAGAAATTGCAGCGAGAGATTGCAGTGATTTGAGTTTAGGGACGTGTTGGTGACATTTTTATGATGATAGTGAATATAATTTTTTTTGAACCTCTCTACGATAAAAATAATTAATATTATTAAGCAATAAAAGCTGATTTTTATAATTAATTGCGTGTACCTTTGAAACTTTTATGATTACTTCTTTACAACGGTTTCTTTTTTCTTGGATCTAGTAAAATAAAATAAAAATTGATTAGAATCTAGAGAAAAATATTCTGAGACGTAAGGGCCGGATTTAACAAACATTTTGGGGGCTACATACTTATCTAACGCGCACGTTCATCGCTTCCAATCACTTTTATCTCTCGCCGCGTTTCGACAAACTCCTATGTGGGGTGTAAATATACAATGTCGCTCAGACCGCTTTTAAATATACCCATGTGCTTTTATGATAAGTATTTTGAAAGATTTAATTATTTGTGTTTGTGTAAGATCGTTTTTATAAAACTTAATGTCTATAAAGTTCGAATTTACGATGAAAATATCATTACAATAAGTGTATGGCAGATCCCATTATCAATATAGAAAATTGTGCCCATATTTGACTCTGTCAGTTTTGTAAACGTCTTATACGACGAACTAATACACAAATATTTCCAATATAAATAATAAATTCATATTCTCATATTTCTTAGAGCCCAATTTAAACTTATTAAGACCTCCCATTCATGTGCTTGAATTTGGCCCTGACTATAGTCCAAAGACAATGTTTTATATTAAATAAACCACAGACATTAAATTCTATAATAACGTGACAAATAATTTAATTAAATATTTTTTATTTAATTTTGAATATTGTAAACGGATTCGTGTTAAGTTCCAGAACAACGCTTATTTGTAAATATACCACGAAACACGGTATCCCAATGTTTCTTACCATTATTGTATTTTTTTAATTCAATCATAGAAGTAAGCGGTTGTAATATTAAGTATATTACATTTTTTTTTGTAAATAAATAATGCAGGTCAATGTAACAATATTTTTGAAAATATACCACTATTTAGAAATGGTGATTTTATTTTCTTTATTTTTACCTTTTTTTATTATTGAAGTATATATATATACTTCCATTAATAAACGTTCTCATGGTTTAAGGTGATTCCCCAGCAAAAGGCGCACTTACCTTATGTTTACAAGTTTATAATGTATAAAAAAAAGCATAATTTATTATAATGAGGATAATTATGTCCTAATTTCATGCCACTGAAATTATTGATTTCATGTATCTCCTCTCATACATATAATTTTAATGAGGAATATTTTGATAGTTTAAAAATCTTCAAAAGACCTAAGTTTTTAAGTAAAGTGCGCCGAAAATCTTTGCAAGAAGGCTGAAGGCTGTTTGTTCAGGGAGGGTCTTAACACCAATTCAATAGTTTATTAGATTCATGTCTAAACTGGTGGAAAAAGTAGTACAAACTTAAGTCATTAAAAAGCAACGAGCCCCACACTAATGGAAAGTAGTCAGCTTGAGCTCAATTTAACATAATCAGGCTTATAAAATGGGAATGATGAGATCTCTAACTTATAAGCCTAGAATCACCTCTTATGATATTGTTATATCGTGATTCTCTTGCCTAATAAACATTAACATATTTATTTATTTATTTCAATATCAACACACAGCCATTACAGGATACACTCAATTCGACTGGCGGAACTACTAAAAATACATAAAAACTTCAACTATATTCTATAACTATTTATAAAAAT